>NC_051234.1:31009980-31027480 GCF_015220715.1 Pygocentrus nattereri | reverse complement strand
AGATAAGAGAATGTAACTCTCTCAGGTGCACAAACACTTCTCTGTATCATTTTCCTGCTGCCGCTCAGCTCCTTGCTTTCTTTTTCTTCTTGTGGAACAAATTTTACAGGGTAGAGTCAGAGCGTTCATCTTCATCCTCTCTCTCTCTCTCTCTCTCTCTCTCTCTCTCTCTCACTCACTAGCTCTCTCTCTCTCTCTCCCTCTCTCTCTCTCTCTCCTCCGTGAGCAGAACTCATTAGAATTATCCAGCCACTGTTTCCCAGGGAATGTCATCTCCTTCCTCCAGCCAGGCCAATCTGTAGCGTTCGCCATGGTCGCCAGGCAATATCCCTGCCCATTTTCTCCCTTACTGCCCCCTGTTCAGAGCGGAATAGGATTGGGACCCATATTGGGAGAGAAGCCCAGACTTCTAACATCCATTACTGTCAAAGAAACAAAGCACATACAGTTTGAAGTCCATGCTGCACTGAAGAGGGTGTGTTCTATCACATAAAAACACTGGTTATTTGGACAATGGGGTCTCATTGGCTAAAAACGTAATAACGTTTTTCTTACTCAGTAATAGAGTCTTGGGCTGATATTAGGGCTGTCACATTATATTAGTAATCAAGTCATCCACGGATTATTTTAACTACTAGTAGAGTAATTAGTTTTTTTTAAAAAGGCCCAACAATAAACATAGACTTATACCAAAACATATTAAACTATGCATAATGCTTGACTGGAAAAACATAACATTACATTACAAATCCTTCAGGAAAACTCATGAATTCATAAGAATAATTGGGGAAAAAATGTATATAAATGGGTGTTTCTGCTGGTGTTTCCGACCATAAGAGAGACCACTAGAAGAATTTAAAGTATGCATTATCATCAACTAATCACTGGCGATTCATCAATGAGAAGGTAACTTCTAATCTGGAATATAAGTCAAGGAAACAACTGTAAACATGTAATCATGACAGCCCTACTTTACATACCGCTGCTGTCGGAGGAAAACCTCGTATCTCCATTTTTGTCATTTTTCAGATTTTGACATAATTTGAAAATGTCTGTTACTCTTTACATTGTGTGTAAATTTCATGTCGAACGGACCAAAATAAATGGCATAAAATGACTTGGAGAAAACTCCGGTTCCATTGACTTACATTGAAAGTAAAGTGGGTTTTTTCCTTCTCCTGTAAAGTCACTATTTTGGAGATACGAGGTTTTCTTCCGACATCAGTGACATATCATGTTTCAGATTATGGCCTGATTTGCACATACTGTGTCTGCTTGTATCCATTATATGTCCTTTATTCGTGGAATGTCATGTGATCATGTGTAGTCCACATTCTGCATTTGATTGGCTTTGGTTAGCGAGAGACAGCGAATCAGAGTTCGGGATTTGGAGATTTGAAAGTGGAGGTGGGCCCAGACTGAACATACGCTAGGCGTGCAGATAGGCTTTGGGTGGTTAGGCTGCCTCAGCCTATCAGAGTTTCTGATTCAGACAAAGCCATGGCGGGAAAGTCTTTGGGCAACTCTGAGAAACGTAAGAGAAACGCAAGAAACCCAAATTAAAAACAAAAAGAGAACAATGGAAAATACAGCTAACATTTTCTACAGACGAGGCTCTAGAACTGCTGTTCCAGCATCGAACGACACACAGTGTGCAACTCCTCAGATCCTGAATCGTGTTATTCAGAAGACGTGAGTGGTTTTGGCATCATGGTGCACAAAATACAGATAAAACTATAAAGAGTGACCCCGTTGTTGTTCAGGGTTTGAAGAGCTCTCTTTTGTAACTGTGGACAGAAACTGCCCAGAGAACTTTCATATATAAGCAGTGTACCCTACAAACACAGAGGGATACGGCCCAGGAAAAAAGCATGATGGTAACACTTTATTGGAAGTGATAATGACAAGCTTATATAGGGCTATGTAAGTGATCACGACAAGCTTATGTAGGTGTCATGTTGCCTTATGAAGAGCACCCTAGAGCAAAGTGTTACCAACTAATGTAGGGCTATGTAAGTGATCACGACAAGCTTATGTAGGTGTCATGTTGCCTTATGAACAGCACCCTAGAGTAAAGTGTTACCAACTAATGTAGGGCTATGTAAGTGATCACGACAAGTTTATGTAGGTGTCATGTAGCCTTATGAACAGCACCCTAGAGTAAAGTTTTACAAACAACTTGTATTTTACGTCAAAGGCTTTTGTGCATGTTTCTGTGTATGGATATTTTTTCACTGTCATTGTTTAACTTCTTTCAATAAAATCTGCACAAAATAAGCTCATTTTTGAGCTACTGTGGTTTTATAAGCCAATTCACAAATCGCCCCTTTGGAATTATAAGGTTCTGTCTGCGTTCTGAGCAGCTCTGAGATACTGAGCTTTAAAGATTTTGCATCCCAAATAGCAAAACTAATACGTGGAACACGTCTCTTTCTTACCTGAAAATGACAGAGACTCTAAATTTATTCTAAATGTACAATATCAAAATCCTATCAAACTTGTAAATGAGTTTTTCTGGAACACATTAAATACAGATAGAACCTTCTGATCCTGAGAACTCACTTTCTGCGTGTGGTTCTAAGGTTCTATCTGGCAAAACATGAAAAGAAACAACAATTTCCAATGAATATAAAGAGTTTATACTCATAATTTGTTTTAAAACAAAGTCAGAAAGAAAAAGGCCGTGTGAGGTTTAGTTTTATATCAGAAATGGTTCACATATGAGCCAAAGTGTCTTATTTTGGGAGAAAGAAGGATAAGAAAAGGTGGATGAATGAGTGAAATGAATGTTTATGCCATAATTAAGACCCCATCAATTCAAATGTTTACTATTTTTTCACCTTTAAAGCTTTTTTAAATTAATTTAAGACAATTACACGTTTTAAATAACTTTAACGAGATCTAAAGAGATTTTCGTTGGGAGTGACCAGGATGGACAAGATTAGAAATGAGCAGATCAGAGGGACAGTGAAGGTGGAGCAGTTTGGAGATAAAGCCAGAGAGGCCAGGTTGAGATGGTTTGGACATGTGTTGAGGAGGAATAGTGGATATATTGGGCAAAGAATGTTGGAGATGGAGCTGCCGGGTACAAGGAGAAGAGGTAGACCTCAGAGAAGGTTTATGGATGTAGTGAAGGTGGACATGGAGATGGTTGGTGTGAAAGTAGAGGAGGCAGTGGATAGGGCAAGATGGAGGCAGATGATCCGCTGTGGTGACCCCTAAAGGGAGCAGCCGAAAGAAGAAGAAGACACGTTTTAAAGAACTAAAGGGGACAGGCAGAGTTTCAGCAACATGTTTTCATAATTCATAAAGTTTTACAAACATTTCTTGCAGTCAAGTCAAAGTTTATTTATATTGCACTGTTTACAGCAGGTGTTGCCACAAAGCAGCTTTACAGAAAAATCCAGGTCCGAGCCCCCATGAGCGTCGCCAATGGCAACGCTGGCAAGGAAAAACTCCCCGATAGCAGGAGGAAGAAACCTTGAGAGGAACCAAGACTCAAAAGGGGAACCCATCCTGCTCTGGACCACACCGGATAGCAAACAATATTACGATAGAAAATGGGGAGAAACAGGTGGAGCAATGGTTAAATAGATAGTCTGAGTTTATGCAGCAGCAGCAGCAGCATCAGTAGGGCCGGTTCACCAGGTGAGGTGCAGATCAGCCGACAGAGATGAAGCTCTGGTGACTCCCATGTGGCGACTCAGGCAGAGTCACTCAGGGGCTCAAATAAAGGGAGGGAGAGCGAGAGAGAGCGAGCGGTAACATACCAAAGACCCAGAACCTGACTGGTCCTCTTGTGTGTTTTCAAAGTGCTGACTGGCTCACAGACAGAGCCTGAGAGTTAGAGTTAGAGTTTGGAGATAAACTACATTGCCAAAAGTATTCGGTCGTCTGTCTTCACAAGCATATGAACTTGAGTGAGATCCCATTCTTAATCCATAGGGTTTAAAATGATGTCAGCCCACCCTTTGCAGCTATAACAGCTTCAACTCTTCTGGGAAGGCTTTCCACAAGGGCTTGGAGTGTGTTGATGGGAATTTTTGACTGTTCCTCCAGAAGAGCATTTGTGAGGTCAGACACTGATGTTGGACGAGAAGGCCTGGCTCACAGTCTCCGCTCTGATTCATCCCAAAGGTGTTCTATGGGGTTGAGGTCAGGACTCTGTGCAGGCCAGTCAAGTTCTTCCACACCAAACTGGCTCATCCGTGTCTTTATGGACCTGCTTTGTGCACTGGTGTGCAGTCATGTTGGAACAGGAAGGGGCCGTTCCCAAACATGAAATTGTCCAAAATCTCTTGGTGCTGAAGCTTTAAGAGTTCCTTTCACTGGAACTAAGGGGCCGAGCCCAACTCCTGAAACACAACCCCAAACCATGATCCCCCCTCCACCAAACTTTACACTCAGCACAATGCAGTCAGACAAGTAACATTCTCCTGGCAACCGCCAAACCCGGACTTGTCCATTGGATTTCCCGATGGAGAAGCGTGATTGGTCACTCCAGAGAACACGTCTCCACTGCTCTAGAGTCCAGTGGCGGCGATTTACTTCACTGCATTCCACACTTTGCACTGCGTTTGGTGATGTAAGGCTTGGATGCAGCTGCTCGGCCATGGAAACCCATTCCATGAAGCTCTCTACGCTGTTCTTGAGCTGATCTGAAGGCCACATGAAGTTTGGAAGTCTGTAGTGATTGACTCTGCAGAAAGTTGGTGACCTCTGCGCACTATGCCCCTCAGCATCCGCTGACCCGCTCTGTCATTTTACGTGGCCGACCACTTCGTGGCTGAGTTGCTGTCGTTCCCAATCGCTTCCGGGTATAAAATGAGTACGCAGAGGTGGAAGTGTGTCAGTGCAGGTCCTAAAGGGTTAAGCTTACACAACACACCAAGTGAAAAACTTGAAACTTATTCACTTTTCTTTCTGATAACTAAGAGAAGATCTGACACATACAATTTGCTGAGAAATGATAAGGGACGCCAACAGCACGGCGAGCTTGATGATTACTGAATGCCTGAACAATGAACAAAAGGCTAAAAACGTCACTTCAGAAACGGCTATTTACAGTGATAAAGGAAAAGAACAACAGCAGCCTTTTAGCCCCGAGTCAGACCTGCAGAACAAGTCCCAGAGGCTTCTTTAGACTGCAGTGTTAACGATAGAGCACAAAGAAAGACTTCTGAACTCCATCTGTCTTTTTCCTCAGCACTTGTAGGGCTAAAGTTACCTACAGATGGTGAATTGGACTGGGCAGCACCAGGTTTATGTCCAGTCATGGTTAAATATGCGCAGAAAATCTTTCCTAAGTATTTAGTTAGAAACTGAAATTGTTAACTAATTTAAGGAAGTGCAATTTTTTGCCTTTTGATCATTGTTTAAAACTTTTCATTGAGACATTCACACTTTAATTATTATTATTATTATTTAATAAATGAATAAAAAATTAATAACCAAACAATCAATACAAAAATACAGAGCATGAGTTGCATTGACTTGCCGCATTCTGGAAAAATAATATTGTATTTAACAGAATAAGGTGTTTTCAAAGTAGAGCTAATTAAGAATGAATACCCATAGTTTATTTATTTTGACTGAATGTGAAACTTTTGAAAAAATAGTTTTGGGGCAAACAGCAGCGGTGGACAAAGTACACAAACCATGTAGTGGAGTTAAAGTCGAGACCCCCAAGGTAAATATTCCTCCAGTAAAAGTAGAAGTTCCTCCCTTTAGACCTCCACTTGAGTAAAAGTACTAAAGTATTTCCCTTCAAATGTACTTAAGTATAAAGTAAAAGTACTAAAAGAGTAATTCTGGCTCTGATGTCCTGTTATCATTTTTATAACCAGACTGGCTTCATGAACTCATTTCAGGTGAAAGTCCTCCAGCGTCTCTCTTGGTAAACCAGTCTTTTAATAGAACGTCATTAATTAGTGACGCTGACGTCTATTAAAATGATCAGAAGCACAAAACACTGAAGGTAAACAGTTTCCATCAGGGAGAACCGAGTGGCTCTGAAATCACTTTTTACACACAAGCAAAGTTTCAGTTTCAGATTTATTTACAACTTAGTTCCAAGTTTAAGTTGAATAAAAACTGGCTTTAAACTCAGGATCACAGATGAGCTCCTTTACTATGTTGATCTGTAGGCGTCTGTTCATAAACATAAACCAGCCCAAACTCATTTACTATAAAATGAAATGGTGTTTGTAGAAATTCAGAAAAAAGCCGCGTCAGTCTCGACTGCATATGTGGACATATTTCTATATTGAGCTCTATTTACACAAAGTTAGGTTAGTTCATCATTTATGTTGAACAGACTCTCCCAAAGTTTTACGCTGCTGCGCTGACGTTGAACCGCGTGCTGCACTGGGTCGCTATGACCAACAGGTCAAAACCAGCTCTAAACAAAGTGACCGCTGGGCCCTGATTGGTGCTCTGGCTTTGCGCTTCTTTCGTTTTGACATGTTACGTTTTTATAAACACAGAAACCAAAAGGAACGACAGATTTCTCAAAATGTAGGAGGAAAAAGTCGGATATTAGACTCTGAAATGTAGTGGAGTGAAAGGAGAGAGTCGCCCAGAACGGAGAAACTTCAGTACAGATACACCAAAAATACTAAAGTACAGAAACCAATTACATTTACTCAGTTACTCAGTTACTGTCCAACACTGGCAAACAGGTTCTACTGTTACAAGTAATTGACATATTTTTGGTGCTATATTGATCAAATTTTGCTAAGAGTATAGTTTACACTTTTAAAAAATAAAGGTATCCTTAAAGGTTCTTTGGGGGATGCTATGCCACCTAAGAACAACCATTTTTGGTTCTCTGAAGTACCATTTTTTAAAGAACCTTCATGTTAGTGAGCTCAATAAGCCATGAGTGAATGTTTATTACAGTAACACTGTTAAAATGAGTTGCTAGGATTTACATGAAGTGGAATTTTGTTCTATAAATAATTAAATATATTACACTACAAAAAATGGTCTCTTGTCAAATAAAATTATCTTAAATATAGTGAATAAATCTAATATTTCTCCTGTTGAGATTGTTGTAATCTTAATTTTAGATTATTTACCTCATTTCTAGACTTTTTAAAAATTTGTTTTACGTGATTTTAAGTGATTTAAAAAATGAACTCCTGATGTTGACAAAAAGTTTGGCTTGTTTTGCTTGAAACCTGCAAAATTATCTGCCAGTACTGTGAGATCATTTTACTGTATTTTAAAATGACTTAAAACAAGTGAAAAGTGTCTAGAAAGAAGCAGGATAATCTTATAAGTGCACAACCATCTCAAAATAGTAGAAATTACATTTATTGACTACATTTAAGATGATAATAATTCTTCTGCCATAATATTGTTTCCGCCAAGCAGTGCAGTGCAACAAAAACGCCAACTTGTCAAGTAAAATTATCCTAAATATTGTCAATAAATCTAATATTTCTCCTGTTGAGATTGTTGTAAGCTTAATTTAAGATTATTTTAGATATTTTGTACTTATTTTAAGTCATTTCATTAAGTAAAATAATTTAGCTTGCTTTAAGAAATGTGCTTCAAACCAGCAAAGTCATCTACCAGTACAGTGAGATCCTTTTACTCCATAAAATGACCTAAAACAAGCAAATACTATCTAGAACTAAGCAGGATAATCTTCAAATAAGTGCAGAACCATCTCAAAACAAGAGATATTAGACATTATTGAGAGAGATATTATTAACTAGATTTATCAATCAATCAATCAACCTTGACTCGGAAATACATTGAGGGCAACCCTCATTTTCAATGTAGCCGAGCATTTACAAAAACAGGGATTGACATGACAAAGAAAATAATAACTACATTTAATCATTTTAAATTAAAAGAAAATTTTAAATAACAGTGAATACAAGATAAAAAATAGGTAAAAATAAAACTTGAGGTTTAAATGATAAGAAATTAAGATCAAAAGAAGATTAGAGATTAGAAAGGTAATAATACAATAATACAAATGAAAAAGTAATGATACGAAACTATTAAAAACAAAACGGGAGAAAATAAATAAAGAAATAAGTAAAAAAGAAATAAGGAACTAAGAGAAGAAGTAAAACAAAAAATAAAAGTTAAGAATAAATAAGATTAAGTAAAACAGGTGCAGGATTTAAGATCGTTTCACTTTACAACATACTATTTATTACATATTAATAATAATCACAGTTAATATTTCTTCTGCCTAGCAGTGTAGTGCAAGCTACAGCAGGCCACCTTTACTGAGCAAGACTATTCCATGACGAGCACAACGGTTTTGCCGCATTAATACAGAAATCAAACGTTTCAAACATCAAACATGGCTCGTCCAATCAGATCTTAGAGTGAATACTCCGTGTGTTTTAGACCTGAGACGTCTACATTTAGACTGAGCTTAAGGCGATGGTGGCCGTGCTTGGGATGTTTTAGCCTTTCCAGCATGGAAAGACGATGCTTTAGCACAAAAGCTACAAAGACAAAGCAAACAGCATGGCCTCTACCTCTGATCTGAAACTGAATGCCTTGCTTTATCTTTTTTTTTCTTCATCTTCTTTTCTGTGCCACGTCTGAGGCATCATCTGGCGGGCGGCTGGCCACGTTCAGGGCATGTATTAGTATCTTTAATGCTAAAAGCAGAAAAGGGAGGGGTGGCAGTGGCACAGGCTCAAAGGCTGGCGAGTGTTTTAGCGAGCTGAAACTGAATAATGGGCTGCAGTAATAAGGTCGGGAGGCAGAGGCTGTAGCCCAGGGCTTTGACCATCTCCGTGACCTGATTGTGTCAGCCGGTGTCAGCCGCCATGACAGCACAAACGCACAGCGCGGTCCATCAAAGCCAGCGTCACGCCGATACGTCCAGCCAGGCCCCCGCAGGCACCTCCCGACCACGAGCAGGAGAGTGCACACACGCACGAAGCTCATTAGCGATGTTTAGCATCAAGACGCTAGCTGGGCGCATGCACACAGACGCCAGGAGTGGAACGATGCATCGATTCAACTGCATCAATTTGCAATCTTAGGATCAACTATGAACATCCATCCAGCGTCACTGTTTTCATTGCCAGCTTTCTGCTTGTTTACACCGCACTTGGGTTTTAAAAGTACACTTTAAAGACAATTCCGAATCGTACCAAATAATCAAATTCAAATCGCTTTGCTGTAAAATTCCATAGACATGTCAAAGTCCAGTGAATTAGGCCTGAGCCCAGAGATGGTAACCCGAGGTAAGGGCAGCCAATGATGGTCAAAACTCATTTACCACCTCCTGCACACTTTGGGCTTGAAGGAATTGATTGAATTCATTGATACATTCTGTATCTGTGGGAATGCGCTGAAGTTGTATTTTAGGCTGCCTATCTTGTGTTTACCCCTATATGGTCGTGTTTGTCACACCTGTTACTTGTCCTGTATGAGCTGGGTCTTATCTTGGCATCGGTCCAGCTATACAACTGTGTTAGCCCAATGTCTTACGGGCTGGCTGGATGTCGGAGATCCATGCACGCAACGAATAAACTTCACTCGGGGCAGTCGTGGGCTGGAGGTTAGGGAACCAGCCTCGTGACTGGAAGGTCGCCGGTTTGATCCCCAGAGCCGACAGCACATGACTGAGGTGCCCTTGAGCAAGACACCAAACCCCCAACTGCTCCCCGGGTGCTGCGGATTGGGCAGCCCACCGCTCCGGGCAAGTGTGCTCACTGCCCCCTAGTGTGTGGTGCTCACTAGTGTGTATGTGGTGTTTCACTTCATAGATGGGTTAAATGCGGAGGTGAAATTTCCCCATTGTGGGACTAATAAGGGTCACTTAATCTTAATGTTGTCCAGACAACAGACTACGTCCCCTGGATTAAGAGGGTTTGGTTTCTACAGTGGTGCCGTTATCCGAATTGGACATCTCATCTCTACGCTTTAGGGGAGGTCCCATTTCGTAGCAAACCCTGATTCCAGTAGGTTATCCTCCTCTCTTTGAACGGAACGGAGGGGAAGACCGCGGTAGTGTTGCCATAAGCACATGGCAGGAGAAAAAGCTACCACACTGAGGGGTGGTAGGGTGGCACCTGATTGGTCTGATAATGTTTTCGTCGTCAGAGCGGATGAACAGGTATATAAACATATAGACTCATCTAGTTTGGACAAATACTATCAAAAGAAAGTGCCTGTTCATTCAGATAAAATATGGTCCCTAGATGAGAAGCTAAATATGCCATTCTGGCAAACAGAGAGCAAACTCTTAGAGCATGTCTTAATGCATGCTGCCTCCAAGGCTAAATAGGCCTGTGGTGGTATAAATGTAAGGAAAAGTTTCTAGAACAACTGGGTTTGGTTTCTACAGGCTACAGTCATTATCTTGGCTTAATTTGAAAGGTAACACTCTCAGCTAAACTGATCTCTGACTCTTGCCGTTATCAGACCACATGTTTTGGACTATAACGTCTCTCTGGACAGTGGCAAGGCTTTGAAGGTCAGGATCCACAGATTTGCTAGCATTTGCTCAAATGGGTGTCATGTTGCAAATAAGACTATCATAACTGCTGTGATTAACGGATCATAAAATTGTTTTTGGGAGTCATATCTGGAGATTGTATACCTGTGTTGCTGGATGATTTGATACACAATAACAATGTATAAAAATCTGAGCGGAAGTGTACCGGGACTGGCACAGTGGTCTAGTTCATTTACTGACTTATTTCAAGGAAGCCATTCCAAGACATTAGTATTCCTACATGTGAACATAATTGAACTTGTAAAGATGTTTTGTGTTACATTCACTGTGCCTAACATGTATAATTGTTCTAGAAATACAGCTGTTGAGCTGCACTGGTTAAATACGCTGGTTGCAACAGACAAAATCATCCCTGTACAAAAAAAGAACTTTTTGGAAATCCTAAGCCCAGAGTCAGTTTCAGACATCAGACAAAACAGCTTTGGGTATCAGGAAAAACACTGGCTTGTCTTAACTCTCGTACAATCAGGAAGCTAAAGGACCGGTAAATATGTCAGTCAGAATTCTGTTATAATTACCAGATTATTGACACTTCTAGAGATGCAGCTAATAATGTCAAGATTCTGTTCATTATAGTTTTGTTCAAGCAAGAAAAGAAAATGTGGCTAAACTAAATATTTAAAGTCACAGACATTATGCTTTATTTAATTCCAAAAGTTTTCACTCTCCCATCCAAACCACTGAATTCAGGTGTTCCAGTCACTTCCATGGCCACAGGTGTATAAAGCCGAGCCCCCAGGCCTGCAGACTGCTTCTACAGACATTAGTGAAAGAATGGGTCGCTCTCAGGAGCTCAGTGAATTCCAGCGTGGTACCGTGATCGGACACCACCTGTGCAGCAAGTCCAGTCGTGAAATTTCCTCACTACTAAATATTCCACAGTCAACTGTCAGTGGGATTATAACAAAGTGGAAGCAATTGGGAACGACAGCAACTCAGCCACGAAGTGGTCGGACACGTAAAATGACAGAGCGGTCAGTGGATGCTGAGGGGCATAGTGCGCAGAGGTCACCGACTTTCTGCAGAGTCAATCACTACAGACCTCCAAACTTCATGTGGCCTTCAGATCAGCTCAAGAACATCGCAGAGAGCTTCATGGAATGGGTTTCCATGGCCGAGGAGCTGCATCCAAGCCTTACATCACCAAGCACAATGCAAAGCGTGGAATGCAGTGGAGTAAAGCGCCGCCACTGGACTCTAGAGCAGTGGAGACGTGTTCTCTGGAGTGACCAATCACGCTTCTCCATCTGGAAATCCGATGGACGAGTCTGGGTTTGGCGGTTGCCAGAAGACGGTACTTGTCTGACTGCATTGTGCCGAGTGTAAAGTTTGGTAGAGGGGGGATCATGGTTTGGGGTTGTTTTTCAGGAGTTGGGCTCGGCCCCTTAGTTCCAGTCAAAGCAACTCTTAACACACTCCTAACCCTTGTGGAACGCCTTCCCAGAAGAGTTGAAGCTGTTATAGCTGCAAAGGGTGGGCCGACATCATATTAAACCCTATGGATTAAGAATGGGATGTCACTCAATTTCATATGCATGTGAAGGCAGACGAGCGAATACCTTTGGAAATATAGTATATTTTATTAAATGTGTTCTTGAGAAAGGTTCTAAAAAAAGTCTACGTCAGATTCTTAAAGCGCAGAACTGTTCTCAACTTTGTGTGTTCTTACCTAAGAACAAATCTCAAATTAGAAAACACTGGTGGATGTCAAACGTTTTATGAAAACTGCTTATAAGGGGATTTTAAGAAGAAATTTCCTTTTAAGAAAGGTTTGTGAGGCTCAATGTTTCTTTCAATAAAATAAAAATACAAGGATTTTTCTTCCTTTTACACAAAGCTCTTTCAAACCTACCTTTCCAGTCTTCTAAATCATACTATTATCAAGACGAACAAGGCCACGGGATGTCTTCTGCACTGCCCTCAAAAACGCTGCTTTACTCAGGAACAATAAAGGAACTTGCATGGCAGTCCAAGAACTGACTCTAGATTCTGATTCTATGATAAAGTGTTTTCATATTTTTATTTCTTTAGTCATACATAACCCTGAACTGTAGTTTCTGCCATCTGCATTTTTCACTTTTTCATTCAAGTGATGTTTATACGGTGCGCAATCATGACAACTAATCAATAACACGATTCGGTCAGAACTGTTTTTTATTGTCACTATTTTTTATTATCAGTTGTTGCTGCAAAATACACTTTGGTTGGCAAATCAAAGACGACAAAACATTACAACTTTTACTGAACTGTATGTTACGATCTTTTACTTGACGAAGATTAAGCTTCATCTCACATGCTATTTTGTTTGCACCCACTTCTGCATCACAGTTAGGGTCCATCTCAAAATTAACGGAAGGAAAAGTGTTGTTGTTAATATCATTAGTAGCAGTATCTCTGAAAGAACATCTGCTGGTACTTGAGGAGGCATCGTCTGTGGTACACATGTAACCATAAGCAGGTGCACTTACAGAGATAATAATAGAAACACTTGGTCTTCCAGTACTTTTGAGACTGTCCCTAAAGCTGGGGTTACACTCCATGACTTTTACCCCGATTTTAGCCCCGATTCTCAGTCTGTCCGAGTCTGCGATGGTCAGCTGTAGTCTGCAGATTTTTGGGTCAGTCAGAGTCAACAGTCGGAAAAAGAATCGATTCGTGTTTAAAGGGCACAAACTTTTGGTCTCTCGATTGCGCTTCAGACCAGTCAGAGTTGGTCAAACATTTGATGTTTTAACCCGACTCTGATTGAAATCTAGTGTAAACAGATCAACGACTCAATCTGAACAGATTCCTGCAACAGCCAATGAAAACTGAAAGCGCGAAAGAAGAAAATACAGCAAAGTAAACAAAGAAAAATGACAAAAGGTTCACTCACGTGTGAAGCGAAGCTTTTTAATGCGCTGAGTTTAAGGCATGAACACAAACAATGTATGTTTAAAACTCTAAAAATACCAAACTGAGCACATCTTTAAATCATGATCCTCACTTACACATGTTTACCTGCTGGTTCTTTACTGGTTCAGCGCAAACAGCAGAGAAAACAGCAGCAGCAGCTCATGTTTGTTTATTTGCGTCTCCTAGTAATGGGAGAACCGTTCAGATAAAAAGCTGAGTAGTGTCTGATCTAATCGTTTAGTGCAGAGGTCACTAATGAGTCCGGACCCAGTCGCTATCCTGTGCTGACCTGTACCTATAACTGATAAACTATGGAGATTTATTTAATTTTGTTGTGGTGATCCTAGTTTAGTCAGTGCAACTTTTCAAGTCATTACAGTAAACTCACAGACCAATCGCATGTATTGTAAATATCACACGTGACGCTACTCTGCCAATCAGATCTGTGCATTATGATGAGCTCTGAGACTCGAGTGAGTGATGCCACGCAGGGGAGGGTCGAGGAGAGAAACAGCAGTCAGAGAAGAAAGTGAGTCAGAGGGAAGTTATTCCACATGACGTGATCTAAAAAGAGAAAACTGGCAGTAAATGTTGTTGAAATCTGACCGGACTGGACTTTATTTGATCTGATGTTCAGTAAATGTTGTTGAAATCTGACCGGACTGGACTTTATTTGATCTGATGTTCAGTAAATGTTGTTGAAATCTGACCGAACTGGACTTTATTTGATCTGATGTTCAGTAAATGTTGTTGAAATCTGACCGAACTGGACTTTATTTGATCTGATGTTCAGTAAATGTTGGTGAAATCTGACCGAACTGGACTTTATTTGATCTGATATTCAGTAAATGTTGTTAAAATCTGACCGAACTGGACTTTATTTGATCTGATGTTCAGTAAATGTTAAAATCTGACCGAACTGGACTTTATTTGATCTGATGTTCAGTAAATGTTGTTGAAATCTGACCGAACTGGACTTTATTTGATCTGATGTTCAGTAAATGTTGGTGAAATCTGACCGAACTGGACTTTATTTGATCTGATATTCAGTAAATGTTGTTAAAATCTGACCGAACTGGACTTTATTTGATCTGATGTTCAGTAAATGTTAAAATCTGACCGAACTGGACTTTATTTGATCTGATGTTCAGTAAATGTTGTTGAAATCTGACCGAACTGGACTTTATTTGATCTGATGTTCAGTAAATGTTGTTGAAATCTGACCGAACTGGACTTTATTTGATCTGATGTTCAGTAAATGTTGGTGAAATCTGACCGAACTGGACTTTATTTGATCTGATGTTCAGTTTGACTGTATAAGATGCTGATATTCCTACTCGGCTACTTCAGTAAACAGTATATGGCGCTGAGTCACGATGCAGATTAGACATGATGTTCTGGACCTTCACTTGAGGAGATTTTCTCTAACTGGACCTTATTGAATTTTAATTAAAGAGCCCTGGTTTATTGTGTGATCAATAATATTTCAGTTGCCCAAACCTGTCGGATAGTGTAAGATGTCCAGTCTTTTATAATCTGCTCAGATTTTAAAAGTCATGTAATGTACCCAAGGCTGAACAGACACAGGAGCAAACACAACAGTGCATGAGTTAAAGCTTGATCTTTGTCAAATAAAAGGTAAAACGAATAAAAAAAGTCTACATGAGTTTAGCCTTTACAGATGATTATGATTTTGCATTGTGCCCCTGAAGGCCTTTACGTTTTCACTTTAAAAGTAAAACCAATCTTTTTAATTTTGAAAAACAGGAAATCTCCACAGACCCTGTATGATCATATATTAAACAAAATATTTATTAAACAGCTAAATGTAAACAGTTACCCCTGTCACGCACGTTACAATCCCGCTACATCACTATTAACAACCCACAAATGACATCAGCTGGACCTGGAGCAAATCCCAGGAATAGAGTCATTCAGATAAAACACTGCTATTCAATTTGGCACTTCCGTTTGAACAAGGGGGAAATTAAAGTGGGGCGGGGGTGGACATCGTACCCCTGGGGGCATCCTCCCCAGTTTCATCCTGCTGCTTATAAATGGTTTTTAATATGCTCAACCAAACAGTGTACAGCCCCCCTGCTTGAACATAACATGTACTCATTTCTCCAAAGGAATATAAGGAATAGTTGAGTGAGAAACGCTGCTAAAAGGGAATGAAAGCCAACGCTGCCAATTAGCATCATGTAAATGAGATCATGCCAACTGCTGGGGAATATTTCCATTCACTGTAAGCCATGCTCCTCTCACTCTTCTGTAAGCCACGGCACCTTCTCAAAAAGAGTCTGGAAATCAAGTCTGCCCCTCGCTGCTCTTCACACAACCCCCTGTGTTGCATTAGGAGATCATAAGAGTTAGCTTAAAGAGAGGGATGAGTTGGGGGGGGATAAGGTAAATAACGCTAGCAGTGGCATGAAAGGGCACATTGGCCACACAGTCTTTCCCTCTAATATGAGAGCAGTGTGCACCTGCGATAAGATGATTCATTAGATAGAGCTCCGCTTTGACAAGTGCCATCGTTCAAGCCTCTGGCTACTGATGGAACAATTCTGCAGCCGGCCCCTGTAAATATGACAAGGTCAGCGTTTTAGTCCCCACGCGCCCCAGCTGCCGACCAATCAAACGCAGGACACTCCGCTTGAAGAAAGAAAGCGCAAACTGGGCCGCTGAGCAGGCATGCTAATCGCACTCAGAGCAGGCTCACTACTTCACATCAGAATAGCCCATTCGAATCAGAATAACAAGATTATTATGTCCAGTTTGTCAGATTAAAACTGAGAAATTCATAAGGTGAAATTACAGCCAGAGGGATACATTGAAGTAACACTCACAAGAAACATTTGGGTTCATTTATTAAAGATGCATTACGTAAGATTTGGGGATTTGGAGACCTCTTTGGTGGAAATGTGTAATTGCACACAACATCGGGCCACTTTCATCAACACGACGACATCAGAGTTTTTCAGTTTTTGGCATGATTTGAAAACACCTGCTGCCCTTTACATGGTGTATAAATTTCATGATGAATGGACCGAAAGAAACGGTCCAAAATAACCTGGAAAAAACGTCTGGTTCCATTGACTTACATTAAAAGTACAGCTGGTTTTTTCCTTCTCCTGTAAAGTTACCATTTTGCAGGTACAAGGTTTTGTTCCACCAGCAGCAAAATGCTTCAGGAACACTCAGTCACAGCACAACAGAGAACAGAACCACTCAAACGTTTAAATTCTATGCAGCATAAACATCCACCAGTAAAAGTAAGTTAACTTTAATTTGAACATATAACTCATATTATTATATCGCGATGGGAATTAGCTGTACTCTCTTAAAAAAGATGGTTCTTCAAGGGTTCTTTAGTATAGGGAATGGCTACATTTAGAACCATGAGGTCTATAGAACCATTTGCATGCTTAATTGGTTCCTTGCACTTTTGAAATGGTTCTTCAGAATGGTGGAGAATGTGGTGTATATGGGTCTATATGCAGTACAGGGCCATTTTCAAAATAGAACCATATACATAACGTTCTTTATCAATCTGAAGAACAATTTCACCATGCAAAGAACCATTTATGCATGTAACTCATGGTTCTAAATAGAACCATTCCCTTTGCTAAAGAACCCCTGAAGAACCATCTTTTTTGCATAAATAAGTTCTATAATAGAAAAACAACATGTTGCTATATTACTATACATATTGAATACATTACTATATATTAATATACTATATAATTTACAAATAGCAGCACTAGATATGACTGAATGTGAGTTTTACCAACTTCTGTCAGTGATTTACTATCATAGATATTCCAATGTAATTTTTAATTTTTTTGGTAAAATCTCCCTCAAATTAACAGAAAATGTTAGTTTGATAATCATAAAGATTAAAAGACCCTTATTAGTCCCACAACAGGGAAATTTTACCTCCACATTTAACCCACCCGTGCAGTGAAACACCACATACACACTAGTGAGCACGCACACACTAGGGGGCAGTGAACACACTTGCCTGGAGCGGTGGGCAGCCCTATCCACA
Organism: Pygocentrus nattereri; assembly: GCF_015220715.1. Lineage (NCBI taxonomy): Eukaryota > Metazoa > Chordata > Actinopteri > Characiformes > Serrasalmidae > Pygocentrus > Pygocentrus nattereri. The sequence continues at coordinate 31,010,030 of NC_051234.1, read as the reverse complement.
GTACCCAGGGAGCAGTTGGGGGTTAGGTGTCTTGCTCAAGAACACCTCAG
>NC_051234.1:31002480-31004980 GCF_015220715.1 Pygocentrus nattereri | reverse complement strand
TCACAAAATCAGTAACTTTACCAATAAATTAACCGATAGTGACAATCCTAATTCTTACAACAGTGGTTTTAATGCAGACACAAACATTTTAGGATGTTTCACACAGAATTCCGACTGCTGTCAATACGGAAAATCTCCGTTTGTCTGCAAACTGCCTCAGTCTTAACGATATAAGTAACCATATATAAGGCATTCAATCCTCTCTCTCTCTCTCTCTCTCTCTCTCTCTCTCTTTCTCTCCGGAGAACGACAGAATGGATCCACCTTTGTAAAACTGAGACCGTTCAGTCGCCATTCATCTTTTATCATACCACACACCACCAATGTATTACCAGGCTTTCTGAAATCAAATGATGAAAAAATGCCACCGAGCGATCGATACTTTTTCATTGACACTAAAGGTTAAGCACATTAAGAATGACACTGCATTTGTCTTATGAAATCATATTTCATGTTGGTGGCCTAAAATTGGCTGAGATTGATACTACGTCCCCAGGACTGAAAGCCATTCTTTTTTTTTTTTCATCCCTAATCATAGTGTTCGGCTTTCTTTGTCCGCTGTTCCTTTGTCCTTCGGCAAAAGTCAAGTGCCGGTTGATAATATCAGAGGCCTAAATGTTAACAGCAATGATTTCCGCCCTTCAATACTTCACTATTTGGCCATTGTGACAAGCTAAATGCGTTAAGAGGCGTGAGGAGGTTTAGCGGCTTTGAAACAGTCAGCATTGAAGCCCAAACGGCAGGAATTCCTGAGAGATTTTAAACTCCGCACGTCACCGGTTTCGCCAGGGAGAACAAAAACCATGGTGTGGTTTTGAAAATAACCTTCGGTTTGATGTTTGTCATGTTTCTGTCGAGTCTTGCCATCAAAAGAACGTTAGAGGTGCTGATTTGAAGGCACTGCAGACACGGGGTTCATTATGTAACTCACTTCTGTCATTATATTTGAATAGTGAAGCAGAATGAAAGCTGGTTAATAGAACTGAAGTAATTAGGCTGAATAGGCAGAAGTGAATCTACGCTAATGAGGAAAGCGTGTAAACCAAAACTACAAGGTTCTGGGTAATAGCAGAGAGAGGCTCAGTACACTGTTCAAAAAGATGGTTCTTCAAGGGTTCTTTGGTGAAGGGAATGGTTGTGTTTAGAATCATGAGTGCTGTACACTGATCAGGCATAACAGTACCTCTGCATACTTTGTTACCCCCTTTTACCCTGTTCTTCAGTGGTCAGGACCCCCATGGACCCTCACAGAGCAGGTACTGTTTGGGTGGTGGATCATTCTCAACACTGCAGTAACACTGACGTGGTGGTGGTGTGTCAGTGTGTGTTGCGCTGGTCTGAGTGGATCAGGCACAGCAGTGCTGCTGGAGTTTTTAAACACCTCAGTGTCGCTGCTGGACTGAGAATAGCCCACCAACCACAAACATCCAGCCAACAGCGTCCTGTGACCACTGATGAAGGACTAGAGGATGACCAACACAAACTGTGCAGCAGCAGATGAGCTGCCGTCTCTGACTTTACACCTACAAGGTGGACCGACAAGGTAGGAGGGTCTAATAGAGTGGACAGTGAGTGGACACAGTGTTTAAAAACTCCAGCAGCACTGCTGTGTCTGATCCACTCATACCAGCGCAACACACACTAACACACCACCACCACGTCAGTGTTACTGCAGTGCTGAGAATGATCCACCAGAATGCTTTGCAGAACCATCTAAAGAACCATTTCTCCATACACACACATGAAACCAGAACCATTAAGCATGAAATAGTTCTATACACACAGCTCTAAACAGAACCAACCCTTAAAGAACCATCTTTTTTGGCACATTGTCCACTAGCCTAAGAGAACCATTTCACCATACAAAGAACCATTTAAGCATGAAATGGTTCTGTACATAACTCATGGTTCTAAACAGAACCAACGCTTGAGTGTACAGTGAGAGGAGCGAGAGAGGGCGACTCTGTCACTGGAGCAGAGGTGTCTATGTAGAGTGTCTTATCTGGAGGGAAGCTGCGAGATGGACAAGGCAGCAATATCAGCCACGGATTGAATTTCCAGATAATCCTCTCACCCCATCTGAGCACAAACACTCTGAGGAGAGGAGCAGAGGATGAACCCTCGCTTCTCTGCAGGGGACGGAACGTGATGGATGAAAAGTTGAGCGAGTTAATGAATATGAGACGTGCTCTTCTGATCAGCCCAGATGTTGCTCATATTGGATGTTGGTCACATGTCATATATCGCTGCTGGAGGAAAACCTCATATCTCTAAAACGGTGACTTTACAGGAGAAGGAAAAAAACGACTCTACTTTTAATGTAAGTCAATGGAACCAGACGTCTTTCCACACCATTTTGGGCCGTTTCTTTTCATCCATTCATCATTAAATTTACACACAATGTAAAGAGCAACAGGCCTTTTCAAATAATGTCATAACCTGAAAAACAACCAAAACGGAGATACGAGGTTTGTTCCAACAGCAGCGATATACACTCTTA
>NC_051234.1:30984980-30997480 GCF_015220715.1 Pygocentrus nattereri | reverse complement strand
AGTCATTTACACGCTCAACATTCCAGGTTTATTTCACAAAAAAGCTTATTATTTAGTAACTATAGGGACTTCAATGCAAACTAATGGAGCTACTCTTAGGCTTTAGAAGTGCAGTGGTGGACAGTAACTGAGTAACAGAGTAAATGTAATTAGTTTCTGTACTTTAGTATTTTTGGTGTATCTGTACTGAAGTTTCTCCATTTCTGGGCGACTTTCTCCTTTCACTCCACTACATTTCAGAGTCTAATATCCGACTTTTTCCTCCTACATTTTGAGAAATCTGTCGTTCCTTTTGGTTTCTGTGTGTATAAAAACGTAACATGTCAAAATGAAAGAAGCGCAAAGCCAGAGCACCAATCAGGGCCCAGCGGTCACTTTGTTTAGAGCTGGTTTTGACCTGTTGGTCATACCGACCCAGTGCAGCACGCGGTTCAACGTCAGCGCAGCAGCGTAAAACTTTGGGAGAGTCTGTTCAACATAAATGATGAACTAACCTAACTTTGTGTAAATAGAGCTCAATATAGAAATATGTCCACATATGCAGTCGAGACTGACGCGGCTTTTTTCTGAATTTCTACAAACACCATTTCATTTTATAGTAAATGAGTTTGGGCTGGTTTATGTTTATGAACAGACGCCTACAGATCAACATAGTAAAGGAGCTCATCTGTGATCCTGAGTTTAAAGCCAGTTTTTATTCAACTTAAACTTGGAACTAAGTTGTAAATAAATCTGAAACTGAAACTTTGCTTGTGTGTAAAAAGTGATTTCAGAGCCACTCGGTTCTCCCTGATGGAAACTGTTTACCTTCAGTGTTTTGTGCTTCTGATCATTTTAATAGACGTCAGCGTCACTAATTAATGACGTTCTATTAAAAGACTGGTTTACCAAGAGAGACGCTGGAGGACTTTCACCTGAAATGAGTTCATGAAGCCAGTCTGGTTATAAAAATGATAACAGGACATCAGAGCCAGAATTACTCTTTTAGTACTTTTACTTTATACTTAAGTACATTTGAAGGGAAATACTTTAGTACTTTTACTCAAGTGGAGGTCTAAAGGGAAGAACTTCTACTTTCACTGGAGGAATATTTTACCTTGGGGGTCTCGACCTTTAACTCTAGTACATGGTTTGTGTTCTTCGTCCACCGCTGTAGAAGTGTATGTTAAAACTTTAAGCCCACCAGTGGGCCTGTCAACACAATGTTCAATCTGCTAGTTTGGACCACATCTTCAACATAAGGTCATAGTACGAGAAGAGACTGTATGACTGTAGGAGGTCAGAGAAATTGGGCTTGAGTTTTGGGAGCACCTTACGAAAGATTATAGAACCTCTATGCAATGTAAGTGTTCTTAGAAGAACACTTAAATTGGTAAGGAACACGATATGTGAAGGTTCTTTGTACGTTTGAAAGGTGCGTCACACACATTTCACCGAAAAATGATTCTTCAGAAAGGCAAAATGGTTCATGGTTCTGTGGCATTGCTGAAGAACTGCGGTTCTTAACTAAAGAACCCTTAAAGAACCATTTTAAATTGCGTACGAAGCTCCTGTAACTTTGTAATTACTTTACAAGCAGGCAAAGGACCACCATATGAAGGCAGCATTCATGGAGCCCACCAACTCTTCCTCCTGCTGTTTTTCCCTCCGTCTTTTCTCACTACAGAGTGGATGTAATCAGCTGTGACACGAGTGAACACGCTCCCCATCTCTACGGTCCCCTCTGTAGACCTCCCACAACCTCTCCTTCTCTTTCTCGCTCTCCCTCCTTCCCCCGGCTCGGGCCTCCCCAGCCCAGCTACATCAAAATGCCATTAGGCCATCCCAAACACCTCCGTTCCCCAGCCGGACTTTCTCCTCGCCACGGCTGCCGCCTCTCCTGTTCCACTGCTCTGGCTCGCCTGTCCACAAATAAATAAATATTAAAATGAAAAAGAAAAGAAAAAAAAAAAAAGCAAGAATGTATGCAGACCCCTCCAGGGACGTCCAGGTGAGAGAGACAACAACTGGGACTGTGGAGAAGAAGAGAAGCAAGGGAAGTGAAAAAAAGTGGCAGGGACTATAAAAATACAGGGTCAAGCTTCCTATAACGCAGCGCGCAGGGGACGCAGAGGGGGCTTGAAACTGAGCGTCACATGACGTTCATAAGTGCTGCTTAGGACCATCTAATTTCTCCTATAAAACGCCAAAACGTTCAGAAAGAAGGGGGTCAAAAAAGGGGGTCGCCTTTAACGAGCGAGAATGCAAATGAAAGGGAGAGAAGGGGGTAAAGCGAGGGGTAAAACGACAAACGCACCTATAAAGTTGTGATGGAGTGTCCGGCGCCGACCGTCAATCATGCGACTCATTAGCTCCTACAGTAATTAACAGCAGCGAAATCTCCCCTTTTCCGTCCATCTCTCCATCTGTTCTCTCGGATTTCATGCAGGGGTTTTAACCCATCAGTCTTTCATGGCCCCCGAAGACCCCCCCCCCCATCCCCCCGTGAGCCTACGTGGTGCACGGCCCACTGCGCCAGGCTTCACGAAAGCATTAAGAATTAAACGCCACGCATTTCACTTCATTCCAATGAAGAATCACCACAAACATGTAGCGATATTTTCACATGATGTATGAAAGATATGAATAGAGGGGAGTTCTTCTGAGCAATGGCTTCCTGAGGAAAGTGCTGACCAGCCCGACGCGCTCGGGGAAGTTATTCCCCACCCGTCACGAAGTCTGAATAATATAAACGTGTGAAAAAGGTCATGGTGGTTGGTTTACTCGATGGAGAACCAGCCCACGCCTTAGTGTGCTCATCTGCCTTGACTTTGCACTCTTATGACAGCGTTTGTGCCTCTGCTACCTCTTACTGTAACCGCGTTTACTGTATTTTTACTGTAAATCAGCGGAAGAATAACGGACGACTAGGAAATCAGAACAACACAGTCGACAGTGCAGCAATAATACGCAGCTATAAAACAACAGAGCCAGAAAAAATCCAATAAGCAGGATTCTTCGGAGTGATGTCATAGGAGAACCACTTTCGGTTCCCTGAAGGACCTTTGAGTGGACGGCTCTTCGTGGATTATGTATGTAATGCATATTTCTATTCCAATTAAAGGTTTTTCCTAGAACTCTACACTCTTAAAATAGATGGTTCCTCAAGGGTTCTTTAGTCATTTAAATCATTAAATGGTTCTTTGCATCATGACTGATGGAAAATGTGCCGTGGATAGTTTTATATAGTTGGTGCTGCATAGAACCTTCAAGGGTTCTTTAGTGAATTAAATAATGAAATGGAACACTTTTCAAAAGGGCTCTATAGAGAACTCTATACTGTCAGAAAAGAAGGTTCTTCAAGGGTTCTTTAGTAAATTAAATAACGAAATGGAACACTTTTCAAAAGGGTTCTATAGAGAACTCTATACTCTTAGAAAAGAAGGTTCTTCAAGGGTTCTTTAGTAAATTAAATAATGAAATGGAACACTTTTCAAAAGGGCTCTATAGAGAACTCTATACTCTCAGAAAAGAAGGTTCTTCAAGGGTTCTTTAGTAAATTAAATAACGAAATGGAACACTTTTCAAAAGGGCTCTATAGAGAACTCTATACTCTCAGAAAAGAAGGTTCTTCAAGGGTTCTTTAGTAAATTAAATAACGAAATGGAACACTTTTCAAAAGGGCTCTATAGAGAATGCTGCACTCTTACAAAAAAAAAGGTTCTTCAAGGGTTCTTTAGCCAATTAAATAATTAAATGGTTCTTTGCATCATTAAATATGGAGAATGTGCTGCAGGTAGTTCTATAAAGAAGTCTTTTGAAATGGGTTCTATGTGGCACCAAAACGGGTTCTTCTATAGTTATGATGTCACAATAGAACAACTGTTATATAGAACCATTTTCATAGGACTTATTATAGAACATTCTCCATCAATCTGAAGAACACTTACACGATGCAAAGAACCGTTTAATCATGCAAAAGAGTTCTTTAAGTGTTCAGACTTCTATTTAGAACCATTTTCTGTACTAAAGAACCCTCAAAGAACCAAGATTTTGTGTACATCCAAGCCAAGAACCTTTATCGAGACACAGAATGGCATTTAAAAAATCTCCACTGCATGATTAGTCTAAAAACTGTACACCTTAAAAAGGACGTTTTGCGGATTTTTCAGTGTTTGAGACGTAAACGCACTGACGGGAAGTGACGCACTGCAGAGAACTATATTTATTATTTACCTTTTTACAATAAGGTACATTTTCTGCCAAAATTGTGAGATCATTTTACTTCATTTTACTCAAAACGCATAAAAATGTCTAGAAATATGTTAAATAATTGTATAATAATCTCACAGCAATCTCAACATGAAGAATTTTAGACACATCCACTACATTTAAGATCATTTCACTTGCCAAGACATCATTTGTGGCTGCTGCAAAGTCGCAGTCGGACCATCCGCTTCAGGCAAGATCTGTTTGGTATCTTAGTATTTGCACCTTTGCTAACATTTACTGGAACTTCTCAAAATCAATGGCAATTCACCATAATAATAATAGATGCGTAGGAAGCCGTCAACACAACAAAGTCATAGGCAGACGCAGAGAGATCAATAGTAAAGTCATATTACGTGATTAAAAAGTCTAGAAACTGCACGACTTAATCTAACGAAGGGTACAAAGCACAGCGCTCCTAATTCATCATATCAAATTCCGCTCTCCGACATTTGCACGGAATGCCATCCCTTTTCACTTGCCCGTTGTTTTGACATCCAAATCCAGCATTTGAATGACTTTAATATTGGCCTAATCAATGGCTGGTGATCTTTTGATGGGCTCTATTCAATCTGGCTGAGGGTCAGCTGTGTCTAAGCTTCATAAACAGAATAATGGTAAATGATTACTCCTCGCCATCATGTCCCAAACTGAGCGCCGCTAATGAAGAGAAATGGCCGAGTTTTTTGGCCGCGGCTGCCAGCTGCCATTTGAAGAGGCGAGCGGCCGAGATTAATGGCGACTGAGCCCGGCTGTGTGGCTATGATGTGGTCAGGGGGCTCGATCGATAGCACGCGCACACTCACGCCCACACGGTTTTACACTCTTACCAACAAAAAAAAACACAGACACTTACTCTTTCACAACTACACGTAGGCCTGGACCGAGCACACTCACTTCCACTGCATCATCCCTAAGTGGAGTGATGAATCGACGACATTTGAAGACGGCATTGATCACTTTCTTCCCCGCGCTCCTCGAGCCAGTCCGCAGGGGTCACAACGGACTTAACAAGTGCTACACGTTATTGTCCATCTGTTTCAGAAATTGTTTTGTTACGCCTTCGCCACGTTATTTATTACTTTCATTATGAAGCCACGCACATGTGTGCTTGGACGTTTGTGAGACAAGGAACACACGGCGCTCTGTCTGCATAAGGACACAATCTGTAACTGCTAATGGACATTAAAAAGTGCCCTGGGCTCTGTCCGTCCCTCAAGGAGGGATAAAGAAGAAAGAATGAGCGTATCCCATGGAGGAGAGCACTTAGCCAGGCCCTGCAGGTCGAATGAAATACGACACAGCCAGCAGCACTCGTACACAATTCGGCTTTCTGGCCTTTAGCGTGCGCTCCTAAAAGGGAATTCCACAGATTTTAACCCCTTAAATGGCCAGGGCTTACCGGCAGGCTCAACATGTTACTGCACAATTTTACAGTCTAATGACGGCTCAACCAGTTTGCATTGACGTCCCTGAAGCTGCAGAATAATAAGCTTTAGTATGTAATAAGCCTGGGATTTTAAGAGGATAACAAAGTCATACAAAGTGGTTTGTTGTAAAATGCGCAATTCTATAGAAACGTACCGCTGACAGTGGTGGTGACAGGAACCAGACGTCTGATGCCTCTAAAAGCAACTTTATCCAAAGTTATTAGGGGCTGGAGGTTAGTGTTTTCTTCAACAATGCATAGAATGTTGAATTAATTCTGTGGCACAATAAAATTTTACCACAGAGTAAAAAAGAGAAAGAATAGTAAAGCACAACATACAAATGCTTAAGAAAGACTAAACAATAAAGAGAAGCTGAAAGTCAAGGCAAAATGTGTCTAAGCGTAGGATCAAAATAAAGAAAACTGGACTTTTATTTTGAAAATATCTCAGAAAAATGACGCAGTCCGTATTAATATCATGTAAAATGTACACTTTATGAGCGTTGATTTAGACTTTCATGAACATGTTATGAAGTGTTTATGTAAGATGTTATGAATGTGATATGTAGACACCCTTCAAGTAAAGTGCTCCCGGTTTGTCTTTACAAAAATCGTGGAAATATAAGGTCCTCTCTGTGTTCTGAGCAGCTCGGAGATACGGAGCTTTAACGATTTCGCATTTAAAGCAGCAAAACTGATATGAACACGTCTCTTTCTACACGACCATGACAGACACCTTAGATTTATTCTCACTGAACAAAATCAAGATCCTACCGAATTTGTGAAACATGTTAAATCCAGACAGAACCTTCTAATCCTAAAAACTCGCTCTCTGCTGGGAGGTATTAGGTTCCAGATGCCAAACCCTCCTATTATGATATCAGCACTCAAAACCCAAACCTTCCAGCTGTTTAAACAACCTTTTGACCAAAATATCCTCATTGTGCGCTTTTAATAAGAAAAGAAAAGAAAGCTGACGAATTCGGATTCTACCAAAACTTCTTCTGCTTTTGGTTGTTGCGAAATGTCCCAAAATGTTGAAAAGTAGCTGTAATCCTAAAAACTCACTTTCTGCTGGGAGGTATTAGTTTCTATCTGACAAAACATGAAAAGAAGCGACAATTTCCAAAGAACACAGTTTACTTTATCATTTTTTGCGTTTTATAACAGGATATTAGTGTCTCAGAGTGGCTACATGACCAGAAAGTTAGATTTAATGCTTTTTATGGCATTTTTATGACATTTATGTCTTATTTTAGGACAAATCATATTTTTTATTCAAAAAAGCATAGATTGCTAGATTAAGTATAAAGGTCAATGCTAAATGTTTTGTCCAGCGCAGAGGTCAGTTTTAGGTGTTTCCTTTAGTTAAACAGAGACCAGCTGCTGTGATAAACTGTCCCAGCAGGTCAGTGGAGCTGGTCAGTATAAAGGCCGTGTCAGGTTTACTGTCACATCAGAAACGTTACCCTAGTGGGCCAAAATGTTTTCTTTTGGAAGAAAGAAGAAAAAGAACAGATTACGGAGGTGAAATTTCCCCGTTGTGGGACTAATTAGGGTCAATTGATCTAATCTAATCTACAGGAAATGCTTATAAACATACAGATGGCTGAGATTTTGCCTTTAGACATTTCAGTCTAAAACTTTTGAAACACATTGAGAGGTCCCCGCAGGGCGTCATGAGGCAAAATAGTCCCCCAAACATGTATATTATCAGATTTAGCAGAATTGTATCATCATCATCATCATCATCATCATCATCACATATGAAAAGTCAGAAGACGTGTTTAAGCTGTAGAGCTGTTCTGTTATGCTGGCCACCCGTGTTGGGGGGACTATCCAGAGAGCAAGGTCAGTTATGCTCTCTTGGATCACAGATGGCTGGGGCACCACCGGGGACTGAACTACTGATAGGGCTGCGCCACTTGGGACCCCCAGGGACCTTTGCTTTTAAAGCATATATGTAAATAGACTCACCCTTCAACTTGCCATTGCAATGCCTATTGCAGTTAGAGAATCATAAGCAGTTTATAGGCCTTTTTTAACATTTTTACAGTAAGAATTGTGTTTTTTGGTTAAGTAAGACAAAACAGCTACAAAGGTTAAGCAATAAAACAGCTATTTTTCAACATTTTGGGACATTTCGCAACAACCAAAAGCAGAAGAAGTTTTGGTAGAATCCGAATTCGTCAGCTTTCTTTTCTTTTCTTATTAAAAGCGCACAATGAGGATATTTTGGTCAAAAGGTTGTTTAAACAGCTGGAAGGTTTGGGTTTTGAGTGCTGATATCATAATAGGAGGGTTTGGCATCTGGAACCTAATACCTCCCAGCAGAGAGCGAGTTTTTAGGATTAGAAGGTTCTGTCTGGATTTAACATGTTTCACAAATTCGGTAGGATCTTGATTTTGTTCAGTGAGAATAAATCTAAGGTGTCTGTCATGGTCGTGTAGAAAGAGACGTGTTCATATCAGTTTTGCTGCTTTAAATGCGAAATCGTTAAAGCTCCGTATCTCCGAGCTGCTCAGAACACAGAGAGGACCTTATATTTCCACGATTTTTGTAAAGACAAACCGGGAGCACTTTACTTGAAGGGTGTCTACATATCACATTCATAACATCTTACATAAACACTTCATAACATGTTCATGAAAGTCTAAATCAACGCTCGTAAAGTGTACATTTTACATGATATTAATACGGACTGCGTCATTTTTCTGAGATATTTTCAAAATAAAAGTCCAGTTTTCTTTATTTTGACCTTGTTTTATCCCTTTTATTCATTAAGTGCTTTGACCCTTAGACACATTTTGCTTCTTTTTATTATTTGTTTTTTATTAAGCATTTTTATTTTGTACTTTATTACTCCTTCTCTTTTTTTACACTGTGTCTTTACTAAAATTTTATTGTGCCAAAGGGTTCATTCAACATTCTAGACATTGTTGAAGAAAACACTATCCTGAGTTTAACCGTCTTGGTGACGTTCTTCGCTGCTTATGGTATTGGAGAATGCAGATGTATAATTGTGCATTGGTTCTCCATGTAATTGAAACTCTTTAAGGCTTAATGTTACGCGGTTTTCCCAAAGATTGATATATTTTGTTTGCCTTTACCTCAAAAGTGGTGGAAGCTAACCAGACTGAAATGCACCCAAGGAGTGGATGAGTATTAATGAATCATTTTAATGAAAATAATTATTCAAAAATAAAAAAAGGACTTTTATTTTGAAAAAAAAAAATGACATATTAGTCTGTATTAATATCATGTAAAACATGTATACTTTATAAATATTGGTTTAAGTTTTTTAACTCGAGACCACCGGTGGGTCCAAACCACACTTGGTCATGTTCTCCATAACGTTCATACTCCATAAGCTCCATTCAGAAGCTGGGCGTCGTGTGAGGCTGTAGCTCTTCTCTCCAGTCTAATAGACGGTGACGTCATTTTAAACCCTTATAATAAAAGAAGCTGAACTTTGTTTTTCTACTGAAAGTCGACCCGTTTTTCCCCAAATCTGGGCTCTAAACTATAAACAGACGGCGTCTCTTCAGTGATCTGCTCTGGAAACATCACTTTTAGAAAACAACACAAAGAGCGGCGCAGATTTTTGGCCTTCAGCAGTGAATTGTAAGGATGTAGTGATATGTGGAGATCATAAAACACACGTTCTGTTAATCTGAGAGGAAATTTTTACAAAATAAATAAATAACTTACATTGTGCTGTCGGAACAAAACCTCGTATCTCCAAAATAGTAACTTTACAGGAGGAGGAAAAAACTCACTTTACTTTTAATGGAAGTCAATGGAACCAGAATTTTTTCCAAGTCATTTTGGGCCGTTTCTTTAAGTCCATTCATCATGAAATTTACAAACAATATAAAGGACAACAGGGGTTTTCAAATGATGTCAAAAACTGCAAAATGATAAAAATGGAGATACGAGGTTTCATGCAGTTACTGAATAAACCGCCTTGCGATTTGGTCACGTAAATTCAGAGGGACAAACCAAAATAAACCCTGGAGAATACGAGTTAAACGTGTGTGATGAAGTGTTCATGCGGAGATGTTACTGACATTAAGGCCAAGCTGGCGCCGAAAACATGCATGTGGTGTTCATGTGCGGATAAAACAGGAGCTGAAAAAGTCAGTATGGCCAAAAACAGTGCGAGGTTCATCCTCGTCTTTGTGATATGAAAAGTAAAGCAAGCAAAAAATTGGAAACTTTTTCTCTGTAAAGGCCAAATCACAAAGAAACCTCAAACTCATACGTGTCCTCCAGCAGCTCATCCCTAACCAGACGCTCTCCGCAGCTCTCTGTGGATTCCTCTTATATATATATTTTTTTTTTTTTCTGAAAATAATCCCTCATTTTAAGTAAATAAAAAGTAGCTTTGCTTTCACCGGCCAGCTTGCGCCTGCTAGCGCCGCGCCATGCTTTATAATTATTCATATGAAATGCGCTGCCACTGTTGATGTGCAATAGTCTTATTTTCTGCTTCAGTCACCAGTGCACATTTGTATTTTCATACAGCGAGCCACTCGTTACGTAAGGCAATTTTCTGCCTTCTTAAGAAAGACTGTCTGCTGGCCTGCATTAATGAGAGAGGGGGGAGATAGAGAGGGAGGGAGGGAGGGAGGGAGGGAGAAGGAAGGCAACAGGGAGGGGAGCAGAGAGAAGGGCAGGAATGAAAAGTAGTAGGAGAAAAGTGAAGAAGGGGAAGAAAATACACATCACAAAAAAAATTAAACTTTTTTTTACACGTATTTTTTCATTGTGTTTAAATACGAGTGCCTCACATTTGAAAAGTGCTGAACGGTCAATGCAGATATGTTATTAAGGAAATACTACACACAGAAAATTAGCATTATTTATCATTTAAAAAATGAAAAATATGATTTAAAACATCTAAATATCTCTATAAGTGTCTACCTTATAGTATTTATGCTGTATAAATCCTTACTGAATAAAATAACAGCTGTTATTAACATAACAAGTGATCGCTGACTTTTCGGTAACGTAACTCAAATAAATAAAAAATACTAATATTTATGGATACTATGCACATTTTTTATCAATTATGTGGACGTCTATTATTAGCATTATTCTACTGTTACAAATGTCATCTCCAGTATTTACAATAACATATCGGTGCGGTCGGAAGAAAACCTCGTATCTCCAAAAATGGAATTTTACAGGAGAAGGAAAAAACCTACTTTACTTTTAATGGAAGTCAATGGAACCAGACGTCTTTCCAGGTAATGTTGGGCCATTTCTTTAAGTCCCTTCATCATGAAATTTCGGCACAATATAAAGGAAAATAGGCGTTTTCAAATTATGTCAAAAACTGCAAAAGGGTAAAAATAGAGTTACAAGGTTTTCCTACGACAGCAGCGATATGATAAATATGTTTTCCTCAGAATAAACAACCTTAGTTTTATTATGTTAGGTTAGTAAGTAAAGCTCATTTCAAAATCTCATTACATTCATGTGAATTAAAGTTTTTTTCTCACCTGCTGTTTCTGAGATATAAAGTGTTGCTACAACAGACAGACAGACAATTAGACAGACAGACAGGTCATATAATTAATAAACTATACTTGTAGGCCTAGTTTATACAGTCATATGCAAAAGTTTGGACGCCCCAGGACAAACTAAATGCTTCGCTAAAAATAAGGTACCACATCCTCTACAGCCCATGTGACAAACACAGACCTGTAGGATGATCCGATCTGACCCGCAAAATTATCGGCATTTTCTATTAATATTAGCCTGTTTCACAACACGCTGCACTACAATCCCCAGCATGCACTGCAGCATAATGTCCATAATGTAATACAATTTAGCCTACTGTAATGTGCATAGTGCTGTGTACTGTAGCCTATTTATTTATTGTATTTGTGAAAATATCAAGTATAAATATCAAGTATGAAAGTATCAAGTATAAGTATGCAGTTTTTCAAGGTTCACTACAGCTGCCTTTTTTGATGGTGGTGGTTTGGCGCTTTTTGAATAAACAAAAGCCAGATGTTTTTAAACAATCAAATAAAAACACAAACACAGAGAACACACCGCTGCACATCTTAATACACGACTGCTGTTTATTTGCTAAATTTGACATAGTGGAAAAAAAACATGTGGTCTGTGAAAAAGTTAGGACACACTTTGTTTTGTCATTTTCCCCCAATATGTTAAACTCAGCGAATAAACTGAAATTAAAATCTGCACAAAAATTTGCAGAAAAACGCCACATTTGCATTTGTTCTCTGTACAGGATTTATACTTTGAACAGACAGAGCTGTTTAAACCTTTGCACATATATATATATATTCATAATTCAAATAATCAGAAAAACAATAAACAGTAACAAGAATTTCTCGGGTCCATATTTTTCCTGGACACCTTCACAGCCGCCACAGAGACTCGTTAATATCATCAATGACATCATGAGCTCAATTTACTGAGCACTGATTGGTCAAACCAGGAGCTGCTTTTTAACTACATATAATACTGGACTTCCTCGAGGAGCGGCTTGGAGATGGGTAAACAAACACACCAACGCACAAACATCCCAAAAAATCACTATATATACATATATATATATATATATATATATATATAAAATATGATATATCATTATTAATTAATATTCTATAATTTTTGTTTATTCAAATATTAACACTCGGCAAATAAACACAAACTACACAAATAAACAGATTCTGAAAATGTGTCTTGGGTGCCTAAGATTTTCGCACAGTGCTGTATATATATGTATGTATGTATAAATATATATATATATATATATATATATATATATATATATATAGA
>NC_051234.1:30957480-30977480 GCF_015220715.1 Pygocentrus nattereri | reverse complement strand
ACCTGAACAGACTTGAGAAAGAAAGAAAGAAAGAAAGAAAGAAAGAAAGAAAGAAAGAAAGAAAGAAATGAACAAAGAAACAAAGAATAAAGAAAGAAGAGAGAAATGACTTAAGAAAGAAAGAAAAATGAAATAAACAAAAAATTGACAAAGAAAGAAAGAAGAGAGAGAAATGTCTGTGTGCTAACTCAAGAAAGAAAGAAAGAAAAATAAAACAGAGACAAAAAATGACAAAAGAAAGAGAAAGAAAGAAAGAAAGAAAGAAAGAAAGAAAGAAAGAAAGAAGGGAGAAATGACAGCGCACTTACTCAAGACAGAAAGAAAAATGAAATAAATGGACAGAAAATTGACAAAGAAGGAAATAAAAATGAAAGAAAAAAAGAAAGAAAGAAAGAAATGAACGGACAAGGAAACAAAGAAAACAGAAAGAATGACAAGAGAAACGACAGTGTGTTAACTCAAGAAAGAAAGACAGAAAGAAAGAAATAAAGAGAAAGAAAAAAGTACAAAAAGAGAAAGGAGAGAAATAAAGAAAGAAAAGGAGAAATTTCAGTGTGATAACTCAAGAAGGACAAAAATAATTACACAAAGAGACAAAGAAAAACGATAAAAAGGGATGAAGGGAGAGAACGAAGGAAACTAAAATAAAATACAGAGAGGAAAAAGATAAAGAAGAAGCAAAAGAGAAAGGAGGGAAAATGAGAAGAGAGAGGACGGACAGAGAGCTAACTCGGTTCTGCGGCACAGTGGACACACTGCGGCGTCACCGCAGTGAAATGCTAACACAATGTCATGTTGTCAGTTGAGTTAAGGAGCCCTCAGGTCCCTCTGATGATGGGAGACCTGCTCAGCCTCCCATGCTCAAGTGATTATGGAGGGTTGGAGGGGAGAGAGGAGGAGAGAAAAGGAGAAAAAAAATGTGTGTGTTGTATTTATGTTACCAGGAGGGGTAATTATGAGGGTCCTAGAAACACACTTTCCCATAATTCTCTGGGTGTTTGCGGTGCCTAAGCATGGCTGTCCCTCAAGGCCAGTGGTAACACTTGGGTGAAGCCCAGTGCAACACACTGTCTCTCCGACACAAGTGCAAGGCCAATTATGGACTCGGGCCCCCCAGGAGGTAAACACCACACACACAGCGTCTGCGGGGAAACACGAGAGACGCCTTCCAACCCATCCAGACTACAGCCAAACACACACCCTCTCCCTCTCACTTTCTCTCTCATATACACATAGGGTTTGGGTGGGAAGGTGAAGGGGTAGCTAATGAAGCACTGGCCCCTGGTCCATCTCTCTGTGGATTAAGCGAACACTGACTCTTAGCTGGAAATCTAATCATGCCCCCCTGGGATGAAAGAGCTAGACAGCAGTGGCCAAATCCTATTGCAGATTGACGTTCACCCACTGCAGACCCTGCTGCAGCCGAGGGTGTTCCTCAAGGCTCCGTCCTTGGTCCTGATGCAATGTGGCTCTCGGTAATGACCCAGGGACATGGTAAACCTTTTACCTGTTCGTGGCACCACTATACTTAATCCCATTGGATGGGGCAATACCGTAATGAGCCCTAATGTGGCTCTGACCTGGACAAAGAGCCTCAAGGCTTTACAGATTCTCTCAAAATAGCCTGGTTTAATTCATGATACACTTTGCAGCCAAGAAAATCATTTAGATTCAGGAATTCAAGGAGAGAAGTGACAGCGTTTCTGGACACTGACGATATAAGGACTGACGCAAAGCAAAACGAAGCTCAGGCCTTCAAACATGCTAAGACGGGAAACTGATCAAGCCAAAAATACAAACTTGGAGATTATATTAGGACAGGGGCCGCAAACCAAATGTTCAGAGCACTTTAGGAGGGACAACATTTTACGTCCATTTTAACATCTGGGCTCTAAATGTGTGCATCAGTTTGCGCTGATGTACAAGCACAGGCTTGAAAATATTATATAAACGAAAACGCAGACTCACTTTGCTCTGCTTTAAGCTTAGCTCAGCTATGGCCGCTTTTCTCACATCTCCAGCAGGAAACTTTTCCTTAAAAGTAGAACAGTTTCTTGTAAAACGTCTGTAAACGTTCCACTTTTTACGAGGCTGAAGTCGCTTCTCAATCGCCAAGTTCTTGTTCAAATGTTCCTGTTCCACCTTAAATGTAACTGCTTGAAGAATGTAACTGCTGCACCATTAAGGTGGAACGGGAAAATTCATACAAGAATTTGACTTCAGCTTCACGACTTTTTAATGTTTGACAGATTCTCGTTGCAGATTAAATGTATCAGGAAACCAGCTGAGCAATTACAAATGTCCATTGATCTCCAGATTATCGATGTCCGTCTTAAATCTCTCTCTTTGCCATTTTGTTATCTACTAGCTGGGCGAGACTGTTGTCTGCATTGCTATGGTGACCAGCCGTCTGCGCTGATCTTCAGGGTTAAAGGGTGAATCAGCAGTTCTACATTAACTCCAGCGTTTAAGACCATTTACTGTTAAACTGTGTTGAAGGATCAGCAGAGCTTTATTTTACTGTAAAGGAGGATTATTTCATTTTTACCTACAAATCCACAACAGGGCATCAAAAGCTCTGGAGCTGCATGTTGTATTAGGGTTTTATTCAAAGACTGAATAAAACTCCACATTCCTAATGATAGTGTCTGTCAAGTTACCAAACGACTGTCATCAGCTCATCCTAAATAAAAGCAAACTGAGTAGCTTAAGATTTGCTGTCCACAACCGAGTTTACATTCCATGATAATTCATCAATCTTCCCTTAAAGACGTCTCAGAAGTTTCTTGCATAAGCTAAACATACCGTGTTCTTATTTTGGCCTCTGTGCCAACAACAGGAGGGCACCCGTTAGGCCAGATTAGGAATTAATTTAGGTAGTAAAAGGGTAGAAGGAAAGGAGCAAGTAGGGAAGAAAAATAGAGAGAAAACCTAAACGCAGGCCAAAACCTGTCATTTATAGCTGGGTCCCCTGAGGCTTGGACAAATGTTTCAAGCACTAGAGCATATCTGGCCACTGCCGTTAGTTGCCCAGCTATCGTTACCCCCTTTCTTGTAGACCCCATCTACTTCATCTACCTCACCCCAATACACCTAAATCACATAATCAAAGGCTTGAAGATCACATGCCAAACTGAATCAGATGTGCTTGAACTGTCGACGACAAAACATCTGCAGTGGCCGTTCGCCCTCAAGGAGTCTCTCTGAAAAGCACTAGTTGTGGGCCCAGGGGACCATTAAGCGGCGGGCCCTGTAGGGTCCAGCTGCTGTGTGTGTAAGGGCTTTGGCAGAGGGACAGAAGGTGAAATAAATGGCCTAAGTTGACGGCAGCCATGAAGGGGGCCACAGCGCAGAGCAATAAGGGCTGTGACGCTGATGAATGTGGGGAAGGACACAGAGGCGACCCTGGCCTCTCTCCGGCTGAAATGAAACCACTGGGATATAAAAAGGAGGGGGGGGAGCAGGTTATTAGAGAAAGAGTGGGACAGCCAGACAGACAGAGGATGAGACATGGATGGATGGATGGACATACGGATGGAAGAAAAAGTGGGGAGAAAAGAAAGAGGGACGGTCATCATGCGTTTAATGAAGTGGAGCGGCTACTTTTGAATTGGCGCATGTGTTTGTTTAAAATGCCGCGCCTTTTTCGGTCCGGTATAGAGTCCTGCATGGATTTGATATGGACTGCCAAATAAAGGGCTGCACTCAAAAAAAAAAAGAAAAAAAAAGATTTATGTCCATCATAAACAATAAGCAAATATTTGACCTAAAACCTATTTAAAAAAACTTAAAATTAAATACACTTTACGTATTGATTTTGATTAGAAGCAGCCCAGTCTGGATAAATCCAAAACTGTTTAATTGAATTGTATAAGAGCTTTTAGATTCTTCCACTAAATCTCATTAGGAGGCCGCGCTGATGTGCAACAGTAACAGGAAACGCATCACCGGCCAGGAAACTGCTTCAGCTGTCATGATGGACACGAAATTACTACTTTTACAATCTCCTGCCATCCTTTGATATTCAGTCCAACTGCAATGAAATCGTGATGCACATTAATTTAATTTGTGTGTTTAATGTTTTTGTCCAAATATTAATGTTTCATTTCTCTTATTTTGAGAGAAACTGTAGACAAACACCAGCCAATTAGCCAGCCAGCATCCTTGCTAGGTCTGCTGTCATGGTAACGGGTACCAAAGGTAGATTAAACAAACAGTGGCAGGGATTTACTGTGAAGCTGTATTTAAAGATGTATTTTATTAATATTCAAATCACTGTAGGTGACCTCGACGTGTTAGCATGGCATGCAGTGACTGATAGCATGAGCTGCTGACCGGCGTGGTGGTCAGCATGAGAGCTGCACCTCAGTAGAGGAACGTTGGGCTCATAAACATCTGCTTTAATTAGCAGTTCAGCTGGGAGTGAATAGAAATCCTAAAGCAGGGAATTTGATCAAATCTATAAATCTATAAAGTTCTGTTCATTTCTTTCACGTTAGAATTTAAAGTTCACATGTTTCCTGTAATGAGACCCAAATACTGTCTAATACAGCTTGAACGACAGTAAATGTTTGTGAATTTAATGTTTTATCATCCAACACATTCACACAGTCAGAGTAACTGTGCTGTGAATACAGAAGGTGCTATTAACTCTAGAAATTCATAAATGTGATGTAAAACATTTGCATAAATCCTAGAAGCACTTCTAATTTACACGTTATTTAATTCATTCAGGTTTACTGAACATGATGGAGAAACAAACTATAGTACCATTTTTACACTAGATTTATGTTTTTAAATTGAATAGATAAAATTGACGTAATTAAAATACATAAGTTTTAACTTTTGAGCTTACTTTTTTTTGAGCGTGCATTGGTCATTTTTAAGCATTTTTGTGTTTCATTTGAGTTGGGCTACAGGACAATGCTGGAAGAAGCTGACATCAAGGTTTTCTTCATTTTTTTCCTAGCGCC
Organism: Pygocentrus nattereri; assembly: GCF_015220715.1. Lineage (NCBI taxonomy): Eukaryota > Metazoa > Chordata > Actinopteri > Characiformes > Serrasalmidae > Pygocentrus > Pygocentrus nattereri. Next base: position 30,972,507 of record NC_051234.1, on the reverse strand, counting down.
CACTCGCACAAATGATGCTGCCAAGCTGGTTTAGTGAAGGCTAGCACATGCCAGCCACCACCACTGGAGACTTCAACACAACTAACAAGTCACCAGTTTCATAGAGCAGTTAGCCATGTTGTGAAGCTAATTCTTGCTTACTGCTGGTAGATCAGGCCCAACCATGGACGACTGGGGAATTACCAAGGCTCAAACTATCACTGGCTGCGCTACTCAGAAGACCTTGAGGGCAGATTTCTCATCCCCTTGCCTATAAAATCCCACGACTCTTTAGTTGAGACTGATCTACCAGCAGTAAGCGAGTTAGACAGCATTTTGAATGACTTATAGGCCAAGCTTTTTCCAAAAATCTAGCAGATTCTAATGATGTTTGCATGATTTTTGGCCAAATACCTACTTGTGTTACTGGTAACATGTATCCAGGGGTGCTCCCACCTGAACATTACCTGAGATTTACCTCCATAATCTGAAATCTCAGACACATTCAGTCTGACTTCTGCCAGAAAATAAAAGCTGCCTTGGCGTTGCTTTCCATGGTTACTCCACTCTCAATTACTGGCTAAATGTTGTGTAATTGGATTAAATTATTGGACATACAAACACCTAAGTGGAGTTTTTCAGTCATCCAGGATGTTGAATTGTTTAGCATTAACAAGTCAAGACATCTTACTTATGGTATCTTGATGTTTCAGGCAAGTGGCGAAATGTCTAAGATTGTACCACAGGTTCAATCACTTTGACTTATTGTTCCCCAGACAAAGTGGGTGAATACAGAGCTTTGTGTGTTTAAACTGGGCTGTCCTACAGCCGAAACTGCACAAAACTGCACAAACAAGGAACTTTTGAAACGTCTTTTTTCCCATTTATAACAAAAAAATTATAAATAAATAAACTGTAATTACTTTGTCAGCGGAGACAAATGGCGCAGTGCTATTCACAAAATTGAAACTACACATTTGAAACTACCACAGAATATCAAGCAAGATCAGCCTCTAAAATCCCAGCCTTTAAATGCAGCATCAGCTGCGTATACTGCACCCATATGAAACATGTCAATAAGTAATTATCATGTAATTGATTCAAATCAGGTTACCCCAAAACCATCATAACTCATAATTTAATATTCCGAAGCTCTTCATCCTCAATAATGCTCTATTGCTGTCGCAAGCAAGATGGCAGGGATGAACTCTTAACAATAAACTTTCAATTTTCATTCATTCCCAGGGACCTAGCTTGGCAAACAAGTACCTCCTCCAGAAACAATATTTGTAATATCCAAGATTTCCCCAGACAGCTCCAATCACTCAATTGAATTACTGCCCCATTCTCTAAGATTCATCCCAGGCCTCATGTCACTCCTAACCTCCGTTCTTCCAGGCACGTTGTGAATAATGTAGAAGAACGAGTCCTTTAAGTGGGGCAACATCATATTTAGGAGACATTATATGGATCGGCCTCACAGGCCTCCATGCCAAGCAGGAGTCTGGACTGACGTTCAGTTATCATTCAGCATTTATGTCAAACACAAATGACTGCAGCTGCATTTACTGTATAAGGAGCCTATTATAAACTAGAAACAAGCACTATTGGTCAGGACTGTTTTGGGCCTGGAAAAGCAGGTCTCTCATTGTGGTTGATCTGCGGCCCCTCATGTTTAAAATCAATTGTGGGCCACTCAACCTGTTTGATTATTTCAGGCTACAGACTCTGCCTCTGTTATTATTCTAGTTTCTATACACTGCTCATTAAATACTTGAAGTCAAAACAGCACCTTTCAGAATTTTACTTTTTAAGTGTTTTGCTTTTATCTGTTACTTTTCAGTTAATTGTGGAAAATACACTTGAGTTAAGCCAATTAAGCATGTAAAACAGCAATTTAGTAACACATTGAATACTTTATTAATAGTTTGCAAAGAAAAATGGCCAGATCTGAACAGCTTTCTGCTTAATATGTTAAGTATGCACTGAAACTTCAGCCTAAACTACAGAACATTTAGACCTTTAGATAGAAAACTTTGCTAATACGTGGAAAATCTTGAGTATAATTCACAGCTGGTTTTAGGTGACTGCATCACAGGCATCCACATAAGAGCGCAACAAACTGCGCTGCCTTCCGTGTGAGCACTGAAACTTTTTCCCTTTTTATAAAAGTTAGTACAGCACAGGAGCTGCAGGGCAGCAAACTCATAACAGTTTAGCAAATCATTACTTCAAATTTTATTTAGAGCACCAAAAAAAAGTGGCAGTATGTGTGATATGATGGACTTAAAGTGCTCATTACCAAGAAATTCTACAGGATCATGGGGCTGTCCAGTTCTGCAACATATCTAAGCCATAAGGGGGTAACTCAGACTTTCTAACAACCTCCTAAAAGGCCACTTGAGATGGAGGCTTAAGCGGGCTTTGCTTGGGGAGTTAGCCAAAATTCACAGCGAAATGCACATGATGACTTAAACGAAATGAGAAGAGTTTAAACAGTAATGAATAATAAAACTTGGGTGTGTCTTCCAAAATAAATAATGCACAATTCACACGCAGACGTGCAGGTTTCAGTGTTGATGAACTGAGTTGAGCTGAAAAGCCCTCGCATTGGGCGTCCAATTCTTCAATTACAATTCTTTGATTGTAAAGCGTGTTTGAGCGTGGGAAAGGCACTATATAAATAAAAGGGAGGATGATGATGATGATGATTGGCGTTTTTAAGTGCTTGTAGCTGTTCGGCCTCTCAGATTTTACGTGATGATGTTGAGAGGGTCAGTAAATGTTGCACAACAAAGGTCCAGCGTCTGTTAGACCAGAGACCCTGGGGCTGGAGTCTAGACATTGATCAGGCCAACTGATTTCATTGGAATTCTATCTATTTCAGCAGAAAAATACTGCAGCGTCCTGGATACACTTTGGACATATTTTGACCTGTAGTAAGGAGCATTCAGTTACCTCACATAAGTATCAACAAGGATTGAAAGCCAGGCCTAGTTAAAGTACTGCAAATTTACAAAGAAAGCGACTTACCTGCAGTGGCAGCGGAGGCGTGACCGGTGAGGGCAGGCTGCGAGCTGGTGATTGGTTGGGCCTGTGAGAGGGCGGAGACTGTGGAGGCGGAGCTGGAACGTGGCCGGAGGAAGTACAAGAAGATGCCGTTCCTGTGGAGGGACCAGAGGCTTGTGGCTGGATGGGAGGAGTCAGCTGATGATGGGGCGGCAGCTGATTGGGCTTCTGGAGGTGGGCCGGGATGCAGTGTTGCTCTCGATCGCGGTGCTGCTGCTGCTGCTGCTCTCTCTCGCGCTGCTCTCGTTCTCTCTGCTGCTGTTGCTGTTGTTGCTGCTGTTGTTGTTGATGATGCTGTTGCTGCTGCTGGTGGTGCTGCTGTATTTGTTGGAGATGCTGAAGATGCTGAAGCTGGGAGTTGAGAGACGAGGTAGCTGCGGAGGAAGAAAATAGCATTCGATCGTCAGGTTGATGCTTTTAAAGGTTCCGTGACACCTGGGCAGCAAACCACAAAACCACAGTCGATGCTGCCGCCGGTGTTTCAAAAAGGCTTTGTTTCCTTCAACAGATGGAGGGCAGGTTCCTGTGTCCTACCATATGCACTGTGTGTAATACAGCCAACACCGAGATGCCATTACTTTGACTCCAAGGCGGAATTAAGCTCTGTTATCAATCTTAAGACTAAATGTTCAGCACATAGACTCTTAAAGGAACAGTTCAATGAAAAATCAAACATACTCTTTTGTGCTCTCATCCTAAATCCTGCCGATTAGCCAAGACACGGCTGGTGTCCAAAGCATGCTTCTTTAACTTTGCACTGGAGCTAAGAGGCTTATGCTCCAAACACCAACATTTCTTAGGCAACTGAGGACATTTAGGTGCACTATTAAAAAAGTTCCTTCTTCAACGGTCTTTAATTAAAGAAAATGGTTCTATATAGAACCGTAAACACTCAAATAACCATTTAAAGTTTCAATGTTTCTCTGCTTGGTCAAACTGTTCTTCAGATTGATGGAGAATGTGTTGTATATGGTTCTACACAGCACCAGAATGGGTCCTGCTAGTTATGTCAAGATTGTAACAATGAACAAACTCTTTCAGGTGCTATACAGAACCCTTTCAAAAAGGGTTCTATATGCTACCATTTATGCCACATTTCCATCGATCTGAAGAACTCCTGCATGGTGCACAGAAGCCTTTAATCCAGCAAAGGGTTTGTTGAGTGTTCATGCTTCTATGCAGAATCATTTTCTTTACTAAAGAACCTTTGAAGAACCATCTTTTGAAGTAAGTAAGGGGAAATGTCCATTTGATTCGTCACTAAAGGATTTTTTTTAAAATACTGTTTAAATACTGGAAGAACTTGACTGGCCTGCACAGAGTCCTGACCTCAACCCCATAGAACACCTTTGGGATGAATTAGAGTGGAGACTATGAGCCAGACCTTCTCGTCCAACATCAGTGTCTGACCTCACAAATGCTCTTCTGGAAGAACGGTCGGTCATTCCCATAAACACACTCCCAACCCTTGTGGAAAGCCTTCCCAGAAGAGTTGAAGCTGTTATAGATATCAGCTTCATCATATTAAACTCTATGGATTAAGAATGGTATGTCACTCAAATTCATATGCATGTGAAGCCAGAAAATCTTTTGGAAATATAATGTACAAATATATATATACATGACAAAGTGTAACATCTATATGTTTTTTTGCACCTTACCAGAGCTATAATTGTATATATCTGATTATTTGCATCATTAAATGGTTCTTCAGGTCGATGGAAAATATGCTGTAGATGGTTCTCTATAGAACCTTTCTGAAAACATCTATACAGCACCAAAAGGATTCTTCTGTTGTTATGATTTCGAGTCTATAACGAGAAGAATGCTTTTTGGTGCTGTATAGAGTCATTTTTGAAAAGCTTCTCTGTATCACTAATCGGTTCTTCAGGTTGATGGAACATGTGCTTTATATGGTTCTATATAAAATCCTTTTGAAGAAGCATCTTTTTCAAATGTTTACATGTTTTCTCTGCATATTCTCTGTTTGTCTTTGGGAATTAATGAAGTTAATTTTATTACAGTTCACAGATAACCAAGTTCCAAGGCAGCCAGTGAACACGTCATGTTAAGTTGTGTTCTCTTATCCTCAAAGTTGGAGTCCTAAATTGCAGAATCATCACTGTTTGCCAGCCACTGGGCCTCACGCTACCCTGCAGATAGACTGTAATTATCCAGCAGACCATGCTTCTAGAAGCATCTACGAAAAGTGGATTACCGCCCCTCAGGCTGTTCAGAGATCTTCCAGGCTTTTGATGTCGGAGCACTCCTTCCAAACCCCTGGTCTAAAGGACCCTTAGAGTTCATTTAGTGTAATTCACTCCCCCTTTCCTTACCAGTGTCTACTCCATTTAAGAACGCGCTCTCTGTAGTGAAGGCCTAGCTACTGTAACATACATGGAACAGCAGGATTTTGGCCCTCATTAATCCTCTGTGGATGAATACAATGCTCGGTTTAATGGCATCACGTACGTTTGCACCCGTAGGATGCTAAAGAAACTAAAGTTTCTGAAGTTTATAGATCATATCCTGGCTCAAGTCTCAGAGACTTCTGCTTCGGAAAGCTTTTGGTCGGGATAACAGACAAGACGGCGTCACTGGACATGTTCGATACCAATTCTGCTCTTAAAGAAAATACATATCAAAGAAAACAGAGACTTTCTCTGCAACAAACCTACACACAGCATACAAGGCATAACATATAAAACACATCTTTTGTGGTCAACGCAGTCTGTTTCTGTTTTGTCTGACTGCAGTGCTAAACTGAAACTGGTGAATTCGTCCTTGAAAGGCGCCAAGGGCTCCACTGAATATGGACAAACGCTGTTTCTTTTGAAAAGATTCCACAGTGCTGACCCATGCTTTCATTTCCAGAGCCCACGGCGGTATAGAAAGACATACACAACGGCATCTCATAAACACCATCTCCATTGCCCACAAACATAATAACCCAACTTTATTTCCATTCACGCCGCAAGGTGACTTCACGAACCAAGGCAGCGCATTCAAATGACCTGCGTTTTTCACTTATGAAAGAGGTCCGAAAGAGAACGAGAAGGCCGGCCGCTGTAACGCGCCTATATAAACCGATCTGCCCTTTGTTTGTGCTTGCTTGAGAAGAGCCGAGAGGGCCGTACGAACAGGCCGACGACTGACCTCCAAACAGAGATCTAATAATGCTGCTCCTTCAACAAGGAGGTATCAGTCGGCAAAGTTTGATTCAAGTTCCTTTAGATTCGAGCTCTACTTAAGTTCTCCAGTTGGTAAACAACAGCAGACGTGTTTTTCTTTTTAGCTTTGCTTTCAGAAATTAACTTCAAATAGCCTGGCTTTGAAGGCGCAAGAGTTAAAGCCAAAAAACATCAACACACCCAGAACAACACAAACGACGCCCCCATAAATTCACATCAGGAGTAATTCATTTGGATTCGTGAGCATATTTAATTACAGCGGTCAGACAAATCACCACAAATGGTCTGAAGTACAATAGATCAATGCAAAACGAGAGAGCGATACTTGTATTGACACGGCAAGCGTTCGCTTGAGAAGCGGGCGCAGACAAGTGAGTCTCCATAATTAATTGATGCACTTGAATAATTAAAAATGGGATTTTTCTCTTTTTTTTCCTGGGAGATAACTGGAAAAATACATCGGGGCTGGCGTTGCTTTGATTAGCACAGCTAGTCCTGCATCACAGCTGGACAGACAGGCGCGCATTTGATCCCCCCTCGCCCCCTCCAAGCCCCACTACCCCTCTCCACTCAGAGAAGGGAGAGAATTAGAGAAAAAGAACAAAAAAAAAGAAAAGAAAAAAGAGACAGAGAGAGAAAGTGTCTCTCGACCAGTAAACAGCCCACTTTTATATTTCTTCTATCGGCTGACACGTTGACACCACTCTCACACCCCGCCATGAATTATATATATCATCTGCGCCCGGGAAAAAGCCAAGAGTCCAATTCGCGCCTGAAATGTTGGGGCAAGTTGTCTTGCAGGGGCTTGACAGGGCCGAAAGCGTATGTGGCTCTCTCCGGCAAGTCCAAACGCCGCTACCACTGGGGAAGGAGGAGGGGGAAGGAAAAGAAGAGGCTGTGGAGGAGGAGGAGGGAAAAAGTGAGTTAAAGAAGGAGAAGGGGGAGAAAGAGAGCAGATTTCTGTCAAAAAATTATCGAAAGCGGAGGGGAAGATCAAAGGCCCCTTTCTCCTGCCTCCAGTCATGAAGGCTGGTGAAAGAGAGGGAACAACAGAAAAAGAAGAGAAGAAAAAACAAATAAAGAGAGACCAGACAGGGAGAGCAGGGAAGGAGGCCCCATGTGGCCCTATTATGTGGGTAACACTGCAGGTAACGGCGCCGCTTTATAAACTCTGTCGTCTCGTTAACGGAAGCCGATGACCTTCTGCTCTCCTTAAAAGAGCACAGTGACTTCATCAGGCGCGCTCTAATCGCAGGACGTCCGGCGAGCTAATTATCTTGGCCAGTCTTGAGCTACGGTGCGGTCACCGACGATGTAATTACTCAGAAGAAATGACAGGGCTTTGGACGCATATGGACGTGATGGTTCTTCGGCTGCTGGACACCATGAACACTATATATTACATATGGTGGGGCTGGTCGACACTGATACAATCTAATATCATGATGATTTTAAGCATCATGATAAACTGAGCTTTGATAAATTAGTGAACTGAATTGCTATGGAAACCTGATATAGCCTGGCCTGAGTCTGGTGGAAGCTCACCAGATTTTGTACCAAACTTTATTTGGCACTTAAACTCAAAATTAGTCTAATTTTCTATCATACTGTTACTTTTCATCTACTATTACTTCTAATACTTCAATTACTACTACAACAATTACTGCTACTGCTACTAATTTTACTACTAATACAATTACTGATACTTCTAGTACTACTGCAAGAATTACTACTACTACTAATTCTACTACAACATTTACTACTACTACTCTACTACTTTTACTTCTAATAATTCTATTACTACTACAACAATTACTGCTACCACTACTAATTCTACTACTAATACAATTACTGATACTTCTAGTACTACTGCAAGAATTACTACTACTACTAATTCTACTACAACATTTACTACTGATACCTCTAGTACTTTTACTTCTAATAATTCTATTACTACTACAACAATTACTGCTACCACTACTAATTCTACTACTACAATTACTAAGATTACTACTACTTCTACTACAACATTTACTACTACTACTCTACTACTTTTACTTCTAATAATTCTATTACTACTACAACAATTACTGCTACCACTACTAATTCTACTACTAATACAATTACTGATACTTCTAGTACTACTGCAAGAATTACTACTACTACTAATTCTACTACAACATTTACTACTGATACCTCTAGTACTTTTACTTCTAATAATTCTATTACTACTACAACAATTCCTGCTACCACTACTAATTCTACTACTACAATTACTAAGATTACTACTACTTCTACTACAACATTTACTATTACTACTCTACTACTTTTACTTCTAATAATTCTATTACTACTACAACAATTACTGCTACCACTACTAATTCTACTACTAATACAATTACTGATACTTCTAGTACTACTGCAAGAATTACTACTACTACTAATTCTACTACAACATTTACTACTGATACCTCTAGTACTTTTACTTCTAATAATTCTATTACTACTACAACAATTACTGCTACCACTACTAATTCTACTACTACAATTACTAAGATTACTACTACTTCTACTACAACATTTACTATTACTACTCTACTACTTTTACTTCTAATAATTCTATTACTACTACAACAATTACTGCTACCACTACTAATTCTACTACTAATACAATTACTGATACTTCTAGTACTACTGCAAGAATTACTACTACTACTAATTCTACTACAACATTTACTACTGATACCTCTAGTACTTTTACTTCTAATAATTCTATTACTACTACAACAATTCCTGCTACCACTACTAATTCTACTACTACAATTACTAAGATTACTACTACTTCTACTACAACATTTACTATTACTACTCTACTACTTTTACTTCTAATAATTCTATTACTACTACAACAATTACTGCTACCACTACTAATTCTACTACTAATACAATTACTGATACTTCTAGTACTACTGCAAGAATTACTACTACTACTAATTCTACTACAACATTTACTACTGATACCTCTAGTACTTTTACTTCTAATAATTCTATTACTACTACAACAATTACTGCTACCACTACTAATTCTACTACTACAATTACTAAGATTACTACTACTTCTAATACAACATTTACTATTACTACTCTACTACTTTTACTTCTAATAATTCTATTACTACTACAACAATTACTGCTACCACTACTAATTCTACTACTAATACAATTACTGATACTTCTAGTACTACTGCAAGAATTACTACTACTACTAATTCTACTACAACATTTACTACTGATACCTCTAGTACTTTTACTTCTAATACTTCTATTACTACTACAACAATTACTGCTACCACTACTAATTCTACTACTACAATTACTAAGATTACTACTAATTCTACTACAACATTTACTATTACTACTCTACTACTTTTACTTCTAATAATTCTATTACTACTACAACAATTACTACTACTACTATTAATTCTACTACTAATACAATTACTGATACTTCTAGTACTGCAACATTTATGACTACTACCACTACTCCTACAGGTACTCCTGCTACTACTACTACAACATTTACTACTACTACTCTACTACTATTACTTCTAATTCTATTCTTCTATTACTATTACAACAATTACTACTACAAGTATTAGAGCAATTACTACTACTACTAATTCTACTACTACAACAATTACTATGACTATTATTAATTCTACTACAACATTTACTACTACTACTCTACTACTACAGGTACTCCTACTACTACTACTACAATTACTACCATTACTTAAATTGTTACTACTTCTAGTAGTACCACTACCACTGCAATAATTACTACTACTACTGCCTCTAATAGTAATAATAGTAATAATAATAGTAATAATAATAATAAGAGATAAAAAAGGCTAAAATCTCTGTGGATTTCTAGTAATTTTAGTAATCAAGACATTATAATACTTTGCTAGAGTTCATTCTGGTGTGCTTAGCGGTCATGTACCACCACACAATGACTTTATTCTCACCTGAAAGAGCAAAAAAGTGCTTAACTAAACCGCTAAACTATAAGAAGTCAGACACAGCGCAAGTTCAGAGCAGCTCTCAGTGCTCACCGCGGTTACTGCACCTGTTTTTAGCCAGCACTTTAGCTGTTTTTGTCAGATCCATTATGTTTCAGTGTGTTTTTCTGCTTTCTTTCATTTTTGGTATGTTATCTCTATACTTGGGCATGAGTATGCGGACGATGGTGTGGCACCTTTAAATTATGTATATAACGCCACCTACTGTTTGTCTTGGGCATTTCAACCGTTGGCATCAGTCAGTCACTCAGTCACTCAGTGACTGCTCATTTTTTTAACTGGCTAATTGTTCAAGGTTCTTTATGGGAACCAAAAGTGGTTCTCTGAGGTGTGTTAAAACAGGGAAAATAGTTAAATGCATAGAACATGGGGTAGTCAGGAGCGAGGTTGGGATCGTTTTTGGAAATCAAAGAACCTTTTTTGTGTTATTTTTAAGAGTGTTGCTACAGTTTTTCTTGAACTGGCAAAGGCAGCCGTCCTTAGGTGTCTCTGTCATGCGGCTGCCACTTTGTTCTGCTCTGAGTCTCTGCACCTTTCTAATTTTACTTCTCCCCTCGCTTTCACTTCAGAGCCAGGTGAAAGGACAAAAAGAGACACAAGCTCCAGAGCAGATCACAGGAATTCCTCTGTTTAACAGATCTTCACTCGGCTGACCTCTGTGGCGCCCCGTACGTGGGCCGGGCCGGAGCGGCATGCGCGTGTGTGGACGCACTCGCTCTCGTCATTCTTACTGAAAGCTCTTGTCTCTGCTGAGCTGCCACTGTAAAAAAAAAAAAAAATCACCTGTCTTGCGCTTCAGCACTGACAGACCGTATGTGCAGCGTGTGGCTGATTGTCAGAGGTCAGCACAGAGGTCATTGCGAGCAGGACAGTGAGGGCGAATGGCTATTTTTGCTTCATGTACAGACAGAGTGGAGTGGACAGGCACAGCGGCCACCTCTCTCGTTATGGCAAACCACCTGTCCACCTAAGCACCATCTTCGCAACCGTTTACAATGAGTAGGGAAAAAATGTCAGGTGTCGACGTCATGTCCTCCAGCGCTGCAAAAAGCCGAAGCTACTCAACTTTTACCAGATTTTAATCTAAAGGAGACTAAGCGAGCTGATTCATAACAAAAAAAGTTGTAGTTTTGATATTGCCACTGTCTAAAATAATAATAGTAAAAAAACTCACATTATTTTGCAATTTTTCATTTTCTGCTTAATTTGAGCTCAGCAGCTGCTCATTCCAATTTGTGGGAATTTCATGATGACTGGACCAGAAAGAAATGCTCCCAAAATTGCTTCAAATAAAAGAGCTCAGCCTCCGAAGTCTTTTTCTCTTTTGGAGAACTGAGAATTAAGATTATTAGTGTGAGTTTAGAGATTTAACTATATGTCAAGGCCTTGAGCTGTAGGGATAGTGGTGGTGGTGTGTTGGTGTGTGTTGTGCTGGTGTGAGTGGATCAGACACAGCAGTGCTGATGGAGTTTTCAAACACTGTGTCCACTCACTGTCCACTCTATTAGACACTCCTACCTCGTCAGTCCACCTTGTAGATGTAAAGTCAGAGACGACAGCTCATCTGCTGCTGCACAGTTTGTGTTGGTCATCCTCTAGTCCTTCATCAGTGGTCACAGGACGCTGCCCACAGGACGCTGTTGGCTGGAAATTTTGGTTGGTGGACTATTCTCAGTCCAGCAGCGACACTGGGGCGTTTAAAAACTCCAGCAGCACTGCTGTGTCTGATCCACTCGTACCAGCACAACACACACTAATGCACCACCACCACGTCAGTGTTACTGCAGTGCTGAGAATGACCCACCACCCAAACAGTACCTGCTCTGTGAGGGTCCATGGGGGTCCTGACCACTGAAGAACAGGGTAACAGAGTACCAGAGAAACAGATGGACTACAGTCTGTAACTGTAGAACTACAGAGTGCAGCTATACAGTAAGTGGAGCTGATAAAGTGGACAGTGAGCGGAGAAACGAGGAGGCATGGTGGCGTGGTGGGTAGCGCTGTCGCCTCACAGCAAGAAGGGTCTGGGTTCGAGTCCCCGGCCGGGTGACCGGGGTCCTCTCTGTGTGGAGTTTGCATGTTCTCCCCGCGTCTGCGTGGGTTTCCTCCGGGTTCCTCCCACAGTCCAAAGACATGCAGTCACGGATTGGGACACACTAAATCGCCCCTGTGTGTGATTAAATGTGTCTGTCTGTCTGTCTGCCCTGCGATGGCCTGTCGACCTGTCCAGGGTGTATCCCGCCTTCCACCCAATGACTGCTGGGAGAGGCTCCAGCACCCCCCATGACCCAGAAGGAGAAGCGGCTTAGAAGGTGTGTGTGTGTGTGTGTGTGTGTGTGTGTGATATTCAGTTCAACAAACTGTACTGACAGCTTGATGTCAGTAAAATGTCAAATTTAGCTCCCTCCTTAGCCATGGAGCTCAGACAGTACTAAACAATCTACAGGCAGTGATCTGCACAGGGATCAGACAGTACTAAACAACAGACAGGCTAACCCCTAGTGAAGTGAACGGAGGCTTTATGCGGCTGCAGGAAGCAGCTTGTTGGGATCAGCTGCCTACAGCAAACGTAAGACATCAGCAAGGCCATCTCCAGAGAGGGCTTTAGGAGGGGTTTGGGACTGAAGTGGGAAAGTAGCGAAGCAGAAAACAGCAGTAGGTGTTTCTTGTGTTGGTTTAAGAAGGACATCACATTTTAAAAAGTCCCATATTCTTCATTTTTTTGTAGTTAATTAATGTTTGTGTACTAAAAACAGTCCTATTTTACTTTTACTTGCTCCGACCTTTTCCCCATCTTCTCCAGTTACTGTCTACAGTGGCAACACTCTGCGTCAGTGCGAATGGGTGGTGTATAGAAATGCGTTGTGATGTCACAACCATGGTAAATGCAAAACGACGAGTTTTAGCAGCTTAGTTTCCGTACTGAACCGTACAAACTGTGAAGGCAGCATTTCGAACTTTTATTTGATGAGAACGATATCAGAGGCTCCGTAGTTTGGCTGTTTAGAATATTACTCGCTATGCCAGGTAATCTGATCATAATCGGATTTCTGCAGTTATCACCTGCTTATTATTCAAATGTTCATGTAAACACCTAATTCCGATCTTTAAATCCGACTCAGGATCTGATGAAGAGACTGGGCTGTAGCTCAGTCATCAGCCTTCCTGTGTGAACTCTTACTCTGATTTCTTTCTGATTCCTCAGTCTGAGCATGAGTGAAAACAGACGGCGGTACCGGAAATAAGCAAACAGCGTCGCCATTCTTCGTCTTCTAGATGATGTGTGTTCATATTTCTGGTGTGATGTTTTAAAACAAAAGGCACTCATGAGGTTCTGAGAGTTTATTGGCCGATTACTGCCTGACTCCTGTAGACCTGGAGTTTCCCCAGGACGACTTTAAGGAGCTTCATTTCGCAAGATGTATGCTAAGCGATTTGGTGGCGACACCAATATTTCACTGTTAAATAAACAATCAATACCTCCTAATGTAAGAAGTTAGGTCTATTGTTTAGTAGATATAAGCACCGAAACACACGGGTTCTCTCACATTTAGGTTCGCAAGAGGACGAGGCCGGAGGTGGCTTTGTGTTCTTCAGGTTCTTGTTCGAATTTTCCCGTTCCACCTTAAATGGTAGCAGCATTCTGGATCCGAATGTTGCCACAGTGAAATCTGTAACAGAATCGTTTACCACTAAACGTTAGTGGAGCGTCTGCGAGAGGCAACATGAAACTGCAAAACGCTTGAAAAGCCTTAAGACACTCCTATTTTGTGTATTATTAAAAGAAAAAAGTCTTCAATGTTTATAAGAGGGGCTGAATAATGGTGGATATAAGCGAGTGCATTCGTTTTTTGTGACATCACAAAAACAACAATGTAAAATGAGCTGTTTTTGCAGCTTTTTCCCCAAAAAGTGGACCTTAAACAAACATCCTAAAACTTTAACCATGCTAACACACCACAGCACACGGTTTATTTAAAGAATGCAATCCTGTCTATAATATATGCTCTTTAATGTATAATTAGGAAAGTTGTTTGACTTCCCAACAACACCAACTGCCCAATTTGTGTCCCACTTTCCGCTCCAGTTTCTTCCAAGCCCCCTGGCCTTCTTCTCCCACCAGCCTCAGAAATTGGGGGGCATGGCTCTTTCCCACCAAAACACCACACACAGCTTGCGTGCTAGTCACACTCCAGTCTCCCACAAAGCCCACCGCACGCCTACCGCTGAGGGTCTTCGGGTCGTCACCCTCCCGGACGGCCTGTGTGCGCGCCTCAGCGCCCCGTGCCACCGCTCTCTCTCTCTCTCTCTCTCTCTCTCTCCCTCTCTCTTTCTTTCTCTCCCTCTCCCTCTCTCTCTCTCTCTCTCTCTCTCTCCCTCTCTCCCTCTCTCTTTCTTTCTCTCTCTCTCTCTCGTGTCCCTTTCTCCCCTCCATCGAGTGTGGCGCGGGGGTAAAGAGCCCTCATGCAAAATTTATGCTCGCGCGGCAGTTTCAGTGGGCGGAAAAATCAATAGAGCCAGGCCCTGATGCGCGCGGAGACAGAGTGCTGGCTGACAGACAGTAAAAGCCTCGAGGGTGGGGTGTGTATGCGTGTGTGTGTTTAGTGGGGGGGGGGGGTGCATTTACAGAGCCAGAGATGGACCCGGCCTGCGCGCACGCTCCGTCCACCTCATCTCACAGCCTCCTCGCGGGATTGTTCTGATAA
>NC_051234.1:30917480-30952480 GCF_015220715.1 Pygocentrus nattereri | reverse complement strand
TCCAAGCTTTCAATGAAAGCTCGGCTATTAATTAAGGTAATTACGCCCTGAGCCGGCAATTAGAAACCGCAGATGGCTTTTAGCTACTGCCTGTCGCCTTCCAAAGAGGGGGCATTGGTTTCAGCACCATCTGCTGAGCTGGAAATCACCGCAGGGGCTTGTGTTTCGGAGAGAGAGAGAGAGAGAGAGAGAGAGAGAGAGAGGGACACGGGCGTCATCCGAGATACAGACCTTCATGTGACCCCTGGGGTCAAATTTTACACCCCAGTTTTGTTTTTTTTTGGAGGTTTTGGGTTTTCTTCTCCTCCGATATGAAATGACAAACGAATCCTGTGTCAAATGGCAGCGAGCTCTGGTGACCCTGATGGAAGTGGACATGGAAGCGATCTGTTTCCGAAGAGCGATCGCTGTTGAAGTGTATTGGCGCACTTTAAACCGTATTGATTTCTTATTATGGCTCAAATGTATTTAGAATGGAGGCACCAGGGCTGCTTCTGTGTGCATTGAAAAGCTGTTTGATTTGTACTGATGGGTCGATTCTTTAGCAAATAACTCAGACTGTAAGGTTACAGAGATAAGGTGGGATCTGCGTAGCGTTCCTATCGACTCTTGGGTAAGCGGGCATTGATAAGCTGCTAGCTTGCCATTGATTGCCGTTGGCGTTCAAGACACTATTCCCACTTTTCAAACGGAAGCATCCAGGACTGGTGGTTCTTTTATTTCAGGCTTTAACCGTTCTTTGCGTGGTGAAACGGTTCTTCAGACTCATGGAAAATGCGCTGTATATGGTTCTATACAGAAACGTTCTGAAAATGTTTTTACTGTTGTTACACGCTATGAAGAACCATATACAACACATTCTCCATCAATCTGAAGAACAATTTCACCATGCAGAGAACCATTCAAGCCTGAAATGGTTCTTTGAGTGTTCATGGTTCTATTTAGGACCATGGTCTTTAGTAAAGAACCCCTGGAAAACCATCCTTCGTAAGAGTGTACTTAGAACCAACTTTAACAAGGTTCTATATATAAGCGTACACTACACATTCTCCATCAGTCTGGAGAACCACTTCACCTTGCAGAGAACGATTCAAGCCTGAAATGGTTCTTTGAGTGTTCATGGTTCCATTTAGGACCATGGTCTTTAGTAAAGAACCCCTGGAAAACCATCCTTTGTAAGAGTGTACTTAGAACCAACTTTAACAAGGTTCTATATATAAGCGTACACTACACATTCTCCATCAGTCTGGAGAACCACTTCACCATGCAGAGAATTCTACGTCGGATCACTGTCTTTAGTAAAGAACCCTTGAAGAAACCCTTTCTTAAGATCTTAAGACAGACCTTTTTCACTAAAATGCCCCCCATCTTTCCAAATGGAAACATCCAGAACCGGTGGTTCTATTATTTTCCTACACTTTCGCCAATGAGCTGTAACACAGAAAACCTGTTCATACAGCCTTTTAAACTTTACATTTTCCACGCGATTGAACTGAAAGGGCAGCTTAGCCTGTCAGAAGCGCTTTTTCTCCACCTCCCCTATATTTTAGTAACCTTCCCATCTGTCAAAGAGAACTTTCACGCTCTCCTAACGCAAAATGGCATACCTTTGCCTTCACCGTCTCACAAAAGGTGCGCATTTGTGTCAATAGAGTGCTGGTCGCCCCGTTCGCTCTCTCCTCTGTCTCTAAAAGCTTCCACAAAAAAGCCAGAAGCCTCAGTTCTCACAGTCGGCTCAGCTGGGTGGAGGCTGCTGTTGGTACCGAGCAATAAGTTGCATTATACACACACACGCGCGCACAAAAGGAGTGACATATGGTTTACGAGACCCGGCGACAGAACACAATTGTCGGCGCACTACGATAACCCCCATTTTCATTGCGGTTCACTCCCATGAAATTACCATTAGCATTACGACTCATGCAGAACTGAGATAAATGTAAAAACGTCACCCAATTCATCCAAACAGCAATACCAGTTCCCCCAGATTACCATCTCCCTCTCCCCCTCTCTCTCTCTCTCTCCCTCTCTCTCCATCTCTCTCCCTCTCTCTCTCTCTCTCCCTCTCTCTCTCCCCTGGCTGCCTAGTCTAATATTTCATTTACAACATATCGTAGGTTCTTTCTCCTCTCACTGACCATGTAAATCACTAATCAATTTCCATTTCCAGGGTCTGATGATGGCTCGCCACTGAAAGCACATGAATCGTCACACAGCAGCCGGCGCAAGGCCTTTAATAACCGAGGGGCCAACTCTCAGGAGTCTATCTGGAGGAGAGGAGGGTTTGGGGAATATGTGAGAACGAGCAGGACTTGCCTGAATGAACTGGTAGATGATGTTTTAGGAGTTAGGAGGAGCTTTGAAACTTAAGTACGATTTAAACAGCGTTTAAACGCAGTTCCAGAAAAGCTGCGAGGCTCTCAGGACGTTCCCGCAGCAGCCTCTTATCTTTCCTAGTCCTTCTTCACTTTCCGCCTCGTCGTCGTCGCCGTTCTTCTTCTATTCTATTGTCCTTTTCTTCTTCCCATCCTCTCCTTTCCCTCCAGCCTCCACCTCCTTTTCCTTCTTCGCCTTTCCTCATTTCTGTCTTCCCTCAGATTCACGATCACTTCCCCCATCTCGTCCTTTTTCTCATCATCATCATCTTCTTCTTCTTCTCCTCAGCCTTCTCTTTCTGCTCTCTCTTCTCGTTGGTCTTCTTGTCCTCATCCTTGTTTGGGTTCCAGATTTTTCGAGATCTTCGTTTCTTCCCTGCCTTCTCAATTTTTCTCAGATCCTTCCATTCCTCCTTCTTCCTCGTCTTCTTCTTCTTCTCATTCTTCATCTTTTTCTTCTTGTCATCCTTGTTTCTTGATCTTTCCCTCTACATCTTTCCTTATTCCCTTTTTTTGCATCATCAGATTTTTTTTGTGGTCTTTTCTTCTTTGTCTTCTCACTTTTTCAGATTGTTCAGTGTCTTCTTCGCTTCTTCTTCATATTACTATCAGTATTTTCTCCTTCTTCTCCCTTTTGGTTGTCTCATTCTTCTCATCCTTCTCATTCTCTCATTCTCATCCTGTTCTCATTCTGATTTCTATAGTTCTTCCTCATCTTCGTCTTCGTCATCTTCTCCTCATTCCTCTTCATCCTCATGAGATTTTTTATTCAATGCTTTATCATCATGATCTTCTCATTCTTCTCCTTCCTCTATTCATTCCTCTTCTTCCTTTTGTCCTTATACGTATTCTTCTTTTCCTCCTTCAACTTCTTTATCTTTTTTCTTCTTCTTCTTCATTTCTTTACTTGAGGGCAGTTAAGACCCCCGTGAGCCAAGGACCCCATAAAAATGCAAGGTAGATACACTGTATGTGTTTATAAACAACATATTCTTAAATCTGCATTTCGCCGCCGTCAGAACAAAACTTGTATACTATAAACTGTACATTTTTGTCGTTTTTCAGTTTTTAACAGAATTTGAAAATCCCTTTTGTCCTTTATACTGTGAATTAATTTCATGATGAACGGACCAAAAGAAACGTCCCAAAATGACTTGGAAAGACGTCTGGTTCCATTGACTTACATTAAAAGTAGCGTATGTTTTTTCCTTCTCCTGTAAAGTCACCGTTTTGGAGATACGAGGTTTTCCTCCAACAACAGCGACACACATTTACAGCTAGTTTTTCTGACTGTAGCGAATCCTTTCGGTAATTTCAGTGAAGCCCTCATTACTCATTACTTTCTTGTAGTTTAACGACACTGGCAGGTACTTTCAGATGTTCCAAGCATTCTTTCTTAAAACAAGCAAAACGACTTGGCAACATAGTGAGATAATTTCACTTAATAAAATCTCTAACTTCTAAAGGCATCAAGAAAAGTTATATTATAATAGGTTAAAAAGTTCTAATAAGGAATAATCTTCTTATTCTTGTTAAAGTGTTGTTACAATCTCTAAATGAGAAATATTAAATATATGGCGTATATTTAAGAGGCATCTGGAGGGCCTCTTCCCTTCCCACAAAATCTGGCCTTGCTTCTTCTCCATCACCATCTTCTCACTCTTCTTCATCTCGCTACTGTAGCCGTTCTTCCTCCGCTTGGACATCCTCATTGTCTGCCAGTGTTAATAAGCCTCTGTCCATGTCCACTTGTGTCCTACACATGATCTATGTGCATCCCTGACTCCAGCACTCCCTTGCTTCTCATTACATATCTGAGTGAGCACGGTCGCGGAGGCTGCCGCCGACAGCTCCAACGCGCCGCTAGACTCCTGGAGCCCCGCGCCACAACCACAGAAAAGTGCGCACCGAGCGATTTGTTTAATTTAATGCTGCATTGAGAAGCTTAAGTCATTTCAGGCCTCTCCGCACCACTTCCCCAATCGGAGAGGGAAGCGGCCGGCCGCTCCCCTTTAAAAACCCTTTATTGGAGCTTTCCAATTATTTGCAGACTGACACAATTACCATAAAATATGTACCAAACATGAGGATGGTGGGGGACTCGGTGGGGGGTGGGGGCAGAAATCCAATCAAAATTACAGGAGCATAGTGTATTTGTGCTGGCCCCTGCGCGTGCGGCCTAACCCGGAGTTTTCTCCACTTTGTGTGTCTCTTTGTGTTTTACCACAAGAGCAGCAAGCCAGAGAGGCCCGCTCGATCAAAACGGACAAAGCCATATCCGATTATCATTATTATTGTCTTTTTCAATCCCGCCTCGCTCCCTCTCTCCCTCTCTCCCTCTCTCCTATCCGAGGCCGGGGATGCTTCTTCTCTTTCGCCGTTTAACCGGAGTGACAATGCCACCAGTCAGACGGAAGACAGAACAGCATGTGGCAGGCCAGGCGGCTGCTGAGGCCGCTTCAAGACCACAAATGCCACAAATATGCCAAACAATAACAGCAGGATTTTCGCAGACACTCGAAGGACACTCAACGCCCCCGGTGCTTCAGCTGTAGGACAGGGGCGGATGCGGCGGGTGTACTTTTTGCACTCAAACAAAAATAAATAAATAAAATGATGCATTCGTTTAATTATGTCACGCAGTCGGTAAAACAGTCGAATCTGTGCCCTTGGAAATAAAACTGACAATGTGCTGTAACAGAACCACGTTTGCTTTCATGAAGAACCTTTCAGTGGAGGAACCATTTCTGTGAAGTGTGAAGAACCTTAAATTCTTAATAATAAACGTTTCTCGAAGGTTCTTGGCTTGGGCGGTTCTAGGAACAGCCTTGGTACACAGCTTTACATTATGTACTTTTCCAAAAATTATTTTTTCAAAGAACTGCTGTCAGAAGAAAACCTCGTATCTCCAAACGGTGACTTTACAGGAGAGGGAAAAAACCTCCTGTACTTTTAATGTAAGTCAGTGGAACCAGACGTCTTTCCAGGTCATTTTGGGCCGTTTCTTTTGGTCCATTCATCATGAAATTTATACACAGTGTAAAAAAAAAACAGACACTTTAAAATGATGTCAAAAACTGAAAAATGACAAAATGACGATACAAGGTTTTCTTCCAGCAGCAGTGATACGCATATAATGCATATATATATATATATATATATATATATATATATATACATGCACATGTTCATCTCTCTCTCTCTCTCTCTCTCTCTATATATATATATATATATATATATATATATATATATATATATATAAGTCAATATATATAAGTAAGTCAATGGAACCAGAATTTTGGGCTGTTTCTTTTGGTCCATTTGTCATGGAATTTACACACAATATAAAGAGTAACAGGCCTTTTCAAATTATGGCTAAAATGGCAAAAATGGAAAGAGGAGGTTTTGTTCCAACAGCAACGATAAATATATATATATATATATATATATAAACACACACAAGTAGTGCTTAGAGGGATCTGTAATTGCTAAGACAGTGCATATCAATCATTATCTTGCAATTGGTCAGTTAAACCACTTATGCATAAAAACTACATTTAATACAACAATAAAAAAGTCATCTTTATCGGATTGATTTACAGTGATGAAATTTTGTGTCATTATCTTGGTTGAACACCTAACTGTACTCATTTGAGTGTTTTTTGATGCAGTGTAATTTTCATACTTCAGTCAAATGCTCACCATCAATTCTGGACTAAGACTGAGCTTAATATGAAAAGTACAAAAAAAAAATTTAAATCGCATTTTAGAAAAAGTCCTTCAGATTTTATCTTCGGCAAGCTTGAAGAACAAGAATGCTTCTGTTCCAAATCGCATTACAGACTATCCCAGTGCTATGACATGATTAATACCGCCTGTATCAGAGAAACAAAACGTGTGTTTTCCAATATATCAGCCATCATCCTTTTAAAAACATCATATCTTAGACCGTTATGGTTATACACCAATTTGGAACTCTTTAAATGGACCCAAGGAAGTGTAACACGTCAAATATGGACAATAATGTCCACGTATTTTCAGTTTGCAAGTCAAAACTCCCTCCTTGCTTCACATCTTTAAGCTTGCTCCTGCCCCCACTTCCTAATGACCAGGACAATCCTGACAAAGCCAGCGATGCGTGCCTGCACTTCACTTAAAAGCCCATTCAAATCAGGCCTTGCTATTTTATCATTACATCAAATAAGGCTGCCTGTGGTTCGGGTACGTATGGAAAATAAAGTGTGCTTGTATTTGTCCCTTGATGTGTAGCCTTTATGACACGAGGTGGTCTGTGCACGTGTGTGAGAGCGCCTGCAACCCCCCCTCCCACACTCCCCCCACCCCTCGCAGTGGGCATGTGTGTACATTACAATTTGTGTTATTTCTGCGTCTAACCCACTGTCATATGCAGTCACCTGGCAACATGCTTGCAAGCTGCTTATTCAAGTCAGACAATACTGGGAGAGAGGAGAAAAGGGGGAAAAAAACAAGAGAACAGGATAGAGAGAAGAAAACGGGAGTGATATCAGAGGCGTATGGGAGATGAGAAGCTTCATTTCTGGCGGGATTGCCTTGGAGAAGGAGCCCGATGCACCCCCCACCCCACCCCGCTCCCCTCGCCTCATCTCCGACGCCACCTCTCACTCTCAATTATTTGGCTCCTGTCACAACAAATCAATCAAATTACCCCGGCAAGACTGTGTGCAGGTGCTGCTAGCGCATCGCTAGTCGCATTAGCTTTGAAATGTATGAGGGCTCCGGCAATTTTATCACTCTTATTTATTTAATGCGACTCTCTCCCCTGCGAGTCATCTTACAACTGCTGCAAAGTTAAATCATTAAAGGACAGTGTGGAAGGCTGACTGTGGGGAGCACTTTAAATTAAAAAGAGAGAGAGAGGGGGAGAGAGAGCGAGCGAGAGGGAGAGAGAGAGAGAGAGAGAGAGAGAGAGAGAGAGAGGGCAGGGGGAGAGCGGGGGGAGAGAGAGAGAGAGAGGGAGTGGGAGAGGGAGAGAGAGGGAGAGAGGGAGGGAGGGAGGTTTTACATCAGCACTGTGCTGAAATAAAGCAAAGGCTGTAGATCCTCATTCCGTGCTTGTTTAAACAGGATCAGCACCAATAACATTTATCCAAGCCTTCGCCTCGGCACCGTGCGGCTCTGCTGACAGCCCGGGCCCTTTCGGCCCGGCCGAGAAACTACATCACAGTGTACGGCTGTGCTGAAACGATTCGCTCGCATCTACTACACGGCTTTATTCCCTGCACTTCAGAATAGTGTGGACACCCACGCTCGTAATCCAACACATGCAGTGTGGTTCAGCACCACGGACAGCTCACTCCGCTCCGTCGAGGCCTGCAGAGGCTTCGGAGGATTCGGCTTCGGCCTGCTTTTATAACGACACGGGCCTTTGGGAATGTGCCCTCAGAGCAGCTGCAGGCTGGAACAGAGCCAACGAAGGTATTCAAATTCCTGTCCTGCTGTTATCAGTCAATATATCGCGGCTGTCGGAACAAAACCTCATATCTCCAGAATGGTAACTTTACAGGAGAAGCCAAAAACATACTGTATTATTAATGTAAGTCAATGGAACCAGAATGCGTTCCAAGTCATTTTGGGCCGTTTCTCTTGGTCCATTCGTCATGACGTTTAAATGCATTGTAAAGGCCAACAGGCGTTTTCAGATTATGCAAAAAAACTGAAAAATGACCAAATTGGAGATACAAGACGACAGCAGTGATTTCAGAGATTAAAGGAGCAATTTTTGTGTTTTAGCTTAAAACGCTTCAAAATTAACAGTGGAATGTGAAGAAATAACTGTTTTGACGTTCTGCTAAAGACATCTATGTACCACGATGCAGAGATATCTACTGGAGTTAGCTAGCCTTGTCCTGTCTTGTAATACCTCTTTGTACCTCAAGAGGCAACAGTTGCGTCGAGTCCAACATGAGCGGATGAAGGAGTAGCGCTGCCCCGAGCGCATATTCTCACCTCTTTTCAATCATGTTGAAGCTTCCGTCCCTAGTTCGACTGTTTAAGGACAGGTAGCTGGTTGGTCGAAGCTCCTGGCAATCGACTATTATCACCACTGCTGCCGACTCCAGGCAAGAAACCACATCTCAAGAGAGCAAATAATAAAAATAGAAGCAAAGCAAGAGTTAGCACTGGTGCTGCTTTCCACCCCTGGAGCTCCTGGACGTTTGATGCTGAACCCTAGACTGGTAATGGTAAAATCTCATGACATTCAAGGATGTTAAGCTTAACACAACGTTGGGTTCTCCTCACCAACAAGCCAGTTCTGCTCTCCATCCAAAGAGGTCTGTAGAGTTCAGCGCCTTGGAACTCACCTGCATCGAGATCCCTGAGGCTTCCTGAGGACTGAGCCATTGTAAGTAATAGAACCAGGTTCTTAGAGTATCTACATGTGAGAACGGAGCTAATACAGTAAAAGCAGATTTCTGTGCTGTTGTATTATTTTATTTTGTTTGGCTGATATGCCACAGACATCATATCTCAGAGAAGACTCTAATTATTTATCAACCTGCCATTGTCTACTTAGTATTACCTCTGCTTCTACATCAGTTGTGCTCCTCAACATAAAGAGATATACCCCATGGACAGTTCACTGAGCTCCATGAAGATGAATGAACTGCCCATGCTGAGGATTCAATGGTCTACTTTAGTGTGGCACGGAAAGTGTTCACTGTCTCTAAAAGCTTCCACACATATATTTATTACAGTAAATGCTTATAAATATGTTCCCCGAGGCCTGAAACTTTGTTTCATGATAGTTTTGAGAGAAGGTTTTGGCCTCAAATCCATTCATGGTGGAAACACACATGAAGAGCACGTAAAGCCCAACAGCGGCCAATGAAAACCTATTTTCTCAGATTTTCCACTATTTTACCACCATAATCATCATCATCATTATGTAGAAAAACTAAAAGACACAAGTAGGTTCGCTGTTTTGGTAAATAAACTGGCTACATTTGTGTTGTAGACATCTAGTTCCAATCACCACCACTGTAAAATCTCTAAAATCACATCAAAACATTCGGACTGACTTTATTACTTCTTTACACAGACTTTTGGAAAAACCATTGGAAGTCAATCACCTCCATCAAGACAGCCTGTGCCTCTGAAAAACCTCTGTTTGGAGGATCATGTACCTCTAACATTTATCCCCACCCCTCTATCTCAATAAGAATCGGGACACCCTACCCCTAGACGTGAACACACAAGACTGAGGGGTAGGGCTAAGTGTTAGGGGCGAGGGGGGAAACGGGACCAGGCCTTAGTATGAACTCTGTTTCTATATCAATTACGCCTCTGAATGGTTCAGAACCATGGACAGTTCATCAAACTCCACGAAGTGAGCTTGCTGAGGATTCATGGGTCTACTTTAGTGAGGCATAGGAAGTGTTTACTGCCTCTAAAAGCTCCCTCACATGAAGTTATTACAGACAATGTCTATGAATATGTTGCCTGATGCCTGTTTTGATGGGAATTTTTGGGACTAAAATGTACTTTTAAATCAATGAACGGTGGAAAGGTACATGCAGGGCACAATAGCAGCTGATGAAAATGATTTACTGCTATTTTACCATTATCAACATTATGTATAAAAACTCAATGCCTTTAGTAGGTTCGCTGTAAATAAACTGGCTACATTTGTGTTGTAGACATCTAGTTCCAGTCACCACCACTGTAAAATCTCTAAAATCACATCAAAACACTTGGATTTACTTTTTTACGGCATCTGGCAGACGCGCTTATGCAGAGCGACTTACAATTTGATCAATTTACACAGGAAGGCGAAGGCGGTGTTGGGAGTCTTGCCCAAGGACTCTTATTGGTATAGTGTAGGGTGGGGACTGAACCCCAGTCTACAGCGTAGAAGGCAGAGTTCTTACCCACTACACCCAACTTACCCAACTTGACTTTGCAATTGAAATGACTTAATTATACTGACGTTCTGAAAGATCAGAAGCAAACCAGAGTGATCTGAACCCATGTGTGGCTCAGCACCACGGACAGCCCGCTCGACTCCATCAAGACAGCCTGCTTTCGTAAACATAAAGCGCAAAGTTCTGCGCTGCTTCTAGGCTCATATAAGTATATCAAACAATTACTTTCGGCTCCATTCTTTATTCTTTCACTTCTCCCTTGCATGACTTACATGTAATGCATGTACATCTCAGACACAACTCTAATTATCGACCTGCCGTCTACTTAGTATCGACTTTACAGCCCCTCGAGGTTCGACTCTCTCTTTTCTTTTAGCACTTTTAAACTAAAATAAGGCCGTTTTTGAAATGCCGAGGGTTCCCTGATCTCTCTGCCAGTTATGCTTCTCCATCTGAAGCCATCCAGCGCTATGACAGCAGACGGATCCCAGAGCGAGCTGGAGCTGCTCTTATTGAGACGGGGGAGCCGTGTAGTGATTAGAGCCAACATGGCTCCTCATTAGCCTACATGAGCCGAGAGACGCAGGCAATTACCCCCTCATCCCTGAGTGCCGTTTTATGTTTCCTACGGAGAGAACACACACACACACACACTCGTATGCGCACTGGTACACACTCTAACCCTCCCGTCAACCCCCCCGGCTCCCTCCATGCACGCTACACTGCAGGCTCTGATGCGCCGCGACCAGGCAGCTTTACAATATGAATATGAAAGAGTCAAAGTCTACATTTGTTCTGCATTAACTCAGAAGAGAAGCTGACAAGGGCTGATGTTTCATTTGCCGCACACGTCTGTGGGGAAAAGACTCGCAGCATTACATTAGTGTTTCCAAAAACACTTACACGGGTCATGAAAAGAGAGTTATTTATGATCTAAGGCCGCGCTCGGCTTTTGGTGAGGCTCGGCGAATCAGTGAAAAGCAGCACAGGCGCCTTATTAAAAGAAACTTTGTTTTTGCCAGAAGTTGACTTTAATTGGTGGTGCCATAAAACAAGCATGAAGAGTGACAAAGTAAAAAGAAAAACGCTTCAGGTGATATAATTAAGTTTCAGATTAAAATAATTGAAAAGGTGGTTGCATTTGTCATGAACACAATGTGACAAATGTCAAAACAAAGGGCTCCAATATAAAGGCCTCATCGCCACCTACATGCCACTCCATTAAGCTCATTATCTACTCAATCTGCATTCGCCCGTGACACAAGACTGTGGGGACGAGCTCTTCTGTAGTGCTTGGAAGCCTATATGATTGATTTAAAAAACAATTTTGCTAAATTGAGGCTGAAGAAGGTGAAAATAACATTTTTATATTATTTTTAAATGTAAAAAATCATAATTTGAACATGTTTCTTCAAGGGCATAATCACTGAGGTGGGTAAACCTGGCTGGTTTAGAGTTAAAGCAGCCAGGTTTACCCACCTCAATGATTATGATTATGATATACTTATAATGTACAATCACTGGCCACTTTATTAGGTACACCTTGCTAGTAAAAGGTTGGACCCCCTTTTGCCTTCAGAACTGTCTTAATTCTTCATGGCAGACTTTCAACAAGGTGTTGGAAACGTTCCTCAGAGATTCTGGTTGGTTATTTGAGTTCCTGCTGTCTTTCTATCATCTGGAACCAGTCTGCCCATTCTCCTCTGACCTCTCACATCAACAAGGCGTTTTTCGTCCACACAACTGACCGCTCACTGGATGTTTCCTCTTTTTCGGACCGTTCTCTGTAAACCCTAGAGATGGTTGAGCGTGAAAATCCCAGCAGATCAGCAGTTTCTGAAATACTCAGACCAGCCCGTCTGGCACCAACAACCACGCCACGTTCAAAGTCCCTTAAATCCCCTTTCTTCCCCGTTCTGATGCTCGGTCTGCACTTCAGCAAGTCGTCTTGACCACCTCTACAGGCCTAAATGCACTGAGTTGCGGCCGTGTGATTGGCTGATTAGCTATTTGTGTTAACAAGCAACTGAACAATAAAGTGGCTGATGAGTGTATATAATAATATATAATAGTATAACTTATAATAAATTAAGTATCTATAAAGCATGTAAAGTGGACGCTCCAAATAAAGTGTTCCCTCAGGATTTGTTCAGTGCTAGAAGGTGAGTAGGAGATAAAGTATAAAGCACACTCTTTGGGGAAAACATGCATTTTTACTCATAAGAAGTGGTTCCTCAATTGGTTCTTCAAGCCATGCCTTAGAAGAACCACTTTTGGTCCCATAAAGAACCATGTTGAAAAAGAGATCTGGGAGCATAAGGAATATATTGAAGGTTTAAAGACTCTTCACACAACGCAAAACCTTGACATCCTGTGAAGAGCCTTTAAACGTAACGAAAAAGTGACTCCATTCAGAAGTTCCTTTCGTCCCAAGTCATTTTGGACATTTTCCGTTGCTCCGTTAGTGGCAGAGATGCTTTTCATGCATTGGTAAGGGCAGTGGCAGCTTATGAATCATTGGAAATAAATTAATAAAGTAATTAAAAAACAAAAAAAATGACGTGCAGCACAAGCTTCATGCAAATACGTATATCACTTCCAAATGAACAGCATTTTAGGCCAATTTTGTCCATCAGTTTAATCATTCTTGCCAGTAATTGTGTTGATGTGCAGTACAGTACATAAATTATACACAGTCATATCGTCGCTGTTCAATGGAAACCATGCATCTTCATTTTTGTCGATTTTTATTTTTCTACATTATGTCAACCCACCAGCCGTTCTTTACGCTGTGTGAAAATTTCACGATGAATGGACGAGTAGAAGTGCTCTAAAATCACTTGGAATAAAACCTCTT
Organism: Pygocentrus nattereri; assembly: GCF_015220715.1. Taxonomy (NCBI): domain Eukaryota; kingdom Metazoa; phylum Chordata; class Actinopteri; order Characiformes; family Serrasalmidae; genus Pygocentrus; species Pygocentrus nattereri. The sequence continues at coordinate 30,939,344 of NC_051234.1, read as the reverse complement.
TACATTGACTTGCATTGAAGGTTAAGAGTGTTTTTGCCCTCTCCTGTAAAGTTCCTATTTTGGAGATGCTTGTTTTCCTTTGAACAGCGACGATGAGCAAAGATTACAGCTCATTTTATATTTCAGTCAATTAAACATGTAATTTGGGGTGCTCAAACTTTTGCATTCAACTATATCTAGTTAAGTATCTCTATGTAACGTAAGGTTTTGCACGTGACACCCTAATGAATATGATTATACACAGCGGAGGGAAGTGACCCGAGATCAGCATGTGTCTGAGTAAGAGACATTAATCAGGCCCGGGGGCGATTCGGCGCTCGGCTGAGGCCGTCTGGCAGAAGTGCTGTGCCAGCAGCTCTCTGTCAGCGCGGCAGTGATGGGAAGGGACAGGGGGAGCGTGGGAGCGTGGTGGTGAGCTGCTGCGAGAGCACACACAGTCAAGACATTTAACTTCACGCAGCAGCAGTGTTATTAAGCTGCTTTAGAACTCTCTTGGCTGGGATTCTGCAACTGCAGGCCAGAGAGTGACCGACAGCACAGCCACAGCTTTCCTCTCACGGGCTATTTGTCCCTCTTCCTGGACTGGTTTTATTCTTGGTCCTGTTTTTCTAATCAGCTGAGTTTCATTAAGCCTTGGGTCATTACTTCGCTATACTATCTAACTACATGATCACGTTTGTTTCACAAATAATTTATAGTCATTTTAAAAACTTCACAGTAGTAGCACAGTAAATGGTAATCATAGCAAATATCTCATAATTTCATGATTATTTTGAGTAACAAGCTAGTAAACTCAAACATACACTTAATTCACTGTAATGTCATATACACACACACACACACACACACACACACACACACACACACACATACACCTTGCTAGTAAAAGGTTGGACCCCCTTTTGCCTTCAGAACTGCTTTAATTCTTCATGTCAGACTTTAAACAAGGTGTTGGAAACGTTCCTCAGAGATTCTGATTGGTTATTTGAGTTCCTGTTGTCTTTCTATCATCTGGAACCAGTCTGCCCGTTCTCCTCTGACCTCTCACATCAACAAGGCATTTTCGTCCACACAACTGACCGCTGACTGGATACTTCCTCTTTTTCGGACCGTTCTCTGTAAACCCTAGAGATGGTTGAGCGTGAAAATCCCAGCAGATCAGCAGTTTCTGAAATACTCAGACCAGCCCGTCTGGCACCAACACCCACGCCACGTTCAAAGTCCCTTAAATCCCCTTTCTTCCCCGTTCTGATGCTCGGTCTGCACTTCAGCAAGTCGTCTTGACCACCTCTACACGCCTAAATGCAGTGAGTTGCGGCCGTGTGATTGGCTGATCAGCTATTTGTGTTAACAAGCAATTGAACAATAAAGTGGCCGATGAGTGTAAATATACACAGACCAATCAGCCCCAACATTCTGACCACCTCATTGTCCACTTTATCAGCTCCTCTTACTGTATAGCTGCACTCTGTAGTTCTACAGTTACAGACTGTAGTCCATCTGTTTCTCTGATACTCTGTTACCCTGTTCTTCAGTGGTCAGGACCCCCATGGACCCTCACAGAGCAGGTACTATTTGGGTGGTGGATCATTCTCAACACTGCAGTAACACTGACTGTGGTGGTGGTGTGTTGGTGTGTGTTGTGCTGGTACGAGTGGATCAGACAGGTTTTTTTTTTCTTCCTTTTTTTATATTTGTACGCTTAAATTGTCTTTTGTATGGTGAAGCAGTTCTTCAGATTGATGGAGAATGTGTTGTATAGGACCCTAATGGTCCTATATAGAACCTTTTTGAAAATGGTTCTGTATAGCGCCAAAAAGGGTCCTTCTATTTTTGTCCAAGTTTGACATCACTACAGTAGCAAAACCCTTTTTGGTGCTATGTAGAACCAAATACAGCACATTGTCCATCAATCTGAAGAACCATTTCACCACGCAAAGAACCACTTAAGCATGAAATGGTACTATATAAAATTCATGGCTCTCACAGTAGCAGAACCCTTTTTGGTGCCAACCCAAAAACCCAAATATAACACGTTCCTCATCAACCCGAAGAACCGTTTTACCATGCAAAGAACCATTAAAGCACGCAAATGGTTCTGTGAGTGTTTGTGATTCAAGAACCCTTTAAGAACCATCGTTTTTAAGCGTGTAGAGACGCTGAAAAGTTTCTCTTCTGGTCATAATTGATGCCGTATAAAAGTTGGAGCGTCGGACCTCCTCCCTGCTGTCTATTTTAGAAGGTTCTAGAAGGGCGAGGCAGGCCCCACGGGCGCATTACCGAGACTGAGGCGAGTCCGGGTACATTGACGAGTTCTTTTTTTCCCTACCCACATGAGTGTTTATTAAAAGCCTGTTGTTATTTATGCATGTTTGTGTCCATTAGAGTCGTCTTCCCTCCATCCGGCCGCCCCAGCTATCCATCCATCCATCCGTCCCTCTTCCCTATCTCTTTCGGGCCACTTTGGCCCCCAAGCCCGTGCATTATTTTAATCTCCAGCGTTCCGAAAAAAAAGAGCAAGGGGGGAGAAAAACGTGCTACTTTACATGCACTCAAATTTATAACTTGGCATTTTTTAGTCAGGCATTAGCGAAGGCACCTTCATCCAAAATTGATGAGTGACGGTTTTCCCCTTCCACCCCTCAGTCTAATGGTATAAAAGAGACAATGTTTTAAACATTAAAATGAAAACCATTTACAACTATGATCAAAAAGAGAACACTCGCGCATTAAAGTTTAAAAGGCGGAGGAAGAAGTATGGACGTGCGGTCAGGAGAAGAGAGAGAGAGGTAGAGAGTCAGAGAGAGAGTCAGAGAGGAAGAGAGAGAGAGAGAGAGAGTCAGTGAGAGGTAGAGAGGGACGTGAGGAAGAGAAGACAGGACAGACGCCCCGGCGAAGAGAGAGAGAAGAGAAAGAGGCACAAAGTGCTTCTGCGCCAGGCTGCAAAACGCTGACCTGTAATGAATATGAACTCCTATTTCAGCCCCATTCACTTCCATCCATCCTTCAGAAGCACTCAGTGTTTCTGTCCAAAAGACTTTTGCAGGTACATCTTAAACACACTGTATAACAAAGGCACTCGCGTCGGCGAGCGCTTACATGCGCTGTAATTGTGTTGTTGAAACAGGGGGAATGGTGCGCACCTAATGTACAGGCTTCATGATCTTTTTAGCTCGAGTTCAAGAACTGAACTTCCAGAGTTCAGCTAAGGATTCTGAGACTTCTAAACGTGGTGACTTTGGGCCGACCCCATTTCCCCCCTCAGACCTACCACTCAGCCCTACCCCTCACGTCTAGGGGTGCGGTGTCCCAGTTCTTATTGGGATGGGGTGAAGTGTTGGGGCCACGTGACCCTCCAAACAGAGTTTTTCAGAGACTCCAATCAGAGAGATATGAGGAAAGAAGAAAAACCAGCCACATGGAGAACAAGAGACCAAAGAAACCCACAAATGTGAGAATTTACTCTGTTAAAAAAATCACCGTTTTATCTTAATTTAATGTTGAATCGGTGAAATAAATTTCCCGTTCCACCTTAAATGGTGCAGCAGTTACATTCTGGCACCTCAGGCATCAGAACGGCTGCACTACTCAAGGAACAAGAATCTGAAGAATCTCTGACTTCAGCTTCATATCACTGAAGAATTAGTAGGGGGTGATAATAAATAATTGCCCCCCTCTTTGAAGGCGTATGATCCCTAAATGTGACTAAAGCCCAGCAGTGAGGAGCTGAACTTTCCCCTCCTCTGCTGTCCCTGCAGACGGGCAGGGTCGCCTACAGAGCGGCGCTGGTAGCTGTTAATGAAGTGATGCTCTTTATCTGAGGGTCTCATTTCAGAGGGAAGATCAACCACTGCCCCTTATTACTCAGTTCTAAGGGATTAGGGTGACACTCAAAAACAAGTGGTAGGGGTGAAAATGGGAAACGGGATTGAGCCTTTATGTGACCCCTGGCACTGAAGGGAATACAATTCAGTGATGAACCATGACTACTAGGGCTATAATGAAAGTTTCCTGAAGCCTCTCTATGGGATTTCTAATAGTATGTTAGCACTAATTCATTGCTTGCCCACTCATCGTTTCTACATTAAACACACATATTGGAATATTTCATATTTTGTTTAAAGCGTGTAACCCTTCTTAACAAGTTTCACCTTGTATGTTGCAGTTCAATGGAATTAGAAGCACAGATAATATCATTTGTAGCAGTCTTCAGAAAAAAAGCCACACCTTTAGAGTCTGTGTCTGCGCAGAGCATGAACCCTACCCCCCTTTACCCCTGTGATAGGACACCTCCAGTGCCAGATTTGAACATACCTATGATCACTGACTGTGGTTTTTCCCTAAAGACATCAAACTAGACACCCTCAGAAGAGCCTGGGAGACGTTTTAAATTATTATACATTTGTAGTCAATGTTTTACACACATACATGTTTGTTTTTTCTTTATTTTATACTGACTTGAAATCACCCCCAGGCCCAGATCATCCCATGGGTTTCATGGGTGCGTGCCCAGGGACTATCGTGACAAAATCTGGACAGCTCTTTTGACTCACAGTGGGAACAGGACCAGTGGAACAGCTAAAAAGTGAACTAGTTTCACGTTTGTCATTGTTTTAGGGTTGATCCTAATCCTGACTCTCTCCAGGTCTTTCCTGAACACCAGCTTCATCTTCTCCTTCGGTCTTTGCCCAGCAACCATTCAACCATTTCATTCAAATTTACTTTGAATTTGAAGCTCCAGATGTTCAACAAATGTGCCTGGGGGATCGGGTGAAGGCGAGACCCAATGCTTCGGCAGAGCGGAGGACAACAATAAACTGTGAACCATATGCGCAAAAGAAAGTTGCACTGTCCTTATAGTGGTAGAGATCTGCAAATTGACTACTTCCATTCCATAAAGTCATCAAAAAATAATAAAATAAAATAAAATAAATGGGGGAAAAACATTTCTCACACCTGCTGCGGCAGTATGCTTTAGCCTAGGATGTTAGATGGTTGGGGTTATGTTTGCTGCTTTTTTCTTTATTATTTATAATCCAGCTATCCAATTTATGTTTGCTGCTCAAGAGTGGATCCATGCTTTACAAAAAAACATTGCATTGGTCATTGGATGCATGTTAACCTGTGCTCTTGTTAATGCGTGCATCTTGATATTGTTTTGTCTTGATTGACTGGTTGAATATATGCATTTATTTTGCCGATTTTCAGTTTTTGACATAATTTGACAGTACCTGTTGTCCTTTATGTTGTGTGTAAATTTCATGATGAATGGACCAGAAGAAACGGCCCAAAATGACTTGGAAAAAATCTGGTTCCATTGACTTACATTAAAAGTACAGTATGTTTTTTCCTTCTCCTGTAAAATGACCATTTTGAAGATACAAGGTTTTGTTTCCATGACAAAGACATACAGTCTCAAAAAGAGCTTTATAGTAAAGACAGTGATCCTATATAGAACCATGAACACTCATGCTTAAATGGTTCTTTGCATGATGAAATTGTCCTCAGATTGATGGGGAATGTGCTGTATATTGCTCTTCACAGAACCTTCTTGAAAATGGTTCTTCATAGCACCTTAAACTGTTACAAGATTGCCATCGTCACAGTAGCAAGACCCTTTACTAAAGAATCCTTAAAGAACCATCAGACCGATGGAGAATGTGTTGTATATGTTGTGTTGTATGTTGTATGTTTCTATTTAGCACCAAAAGGGCTCTTCTACTGTTACGAGCTTGACATGACTCTACATGACTATACAACACCATCAATATGAAGCAGGCATATGGTTCTTTAGGTGTTCATAGTTCTATAAAGAACCACTGTCTTTACTAAAGAACCCTTGAAGAACCATCTTTTTAAGAGTGTAGTGGTGACATTCCCAGTACTGTGGTGAATGTGCTGCCTTTGTGGTGTGGCAGGTTTGAGCTGCAGATTCAGTGGTAGTGTAGAAAATTCCCTGACCACCCAAGGAAGGTAGCTAGGCGGGGGCTTAGGGCCCGGGGCCCGGGGCCTAGAGTCCAGGGGCCGATACCTTGATGATCCAGGCCCAGTTACACCTTTATTGCCTACAACAGACTACTAACGTACTCTTACCTTGCAGGTTCTGTAGAGGGAGAGTCATGATGCCTCCGGCAGCTGCGGCGGCCACCAGGCTCTGGATATTAGCCGCAGTGGGCAAAGAGAGGACTAGGCCCTGCTGCCCACCCAGGTGACCGCCCGCATTGAAGGGGATGAGGATGGGCTGGTTCAGACCCGGAGCTCCGCCCGACATCACTCCACTCACCGCAGAGGCCAGCTGCTGCGCCACCAGCAGAGACTGCAACAGAATTACATTACAGCGCGATTAATAACCAAACGCACTATATGCAAGTGGCACAGCATGAGATGAGCCAAGTATGTAAATACTGATTCATCCCACTTCCCTTCCCAACAGCGATCATACGGCATTGAATCATAAGTTAAACCCAAGATCATGTTGAAAGAGGTCAGGAGGCGTGGCTGGACAATTAACAAAAGCATGGACTAATTTGATCTTAACTGTTTCTCACTGAAATCAGCAGAGAAATTCAGCCAAACGTGCAAACTCATAACTTACAATCAAATGTCACCAGTAAAAAACCAGTATACACACAATTCCCCGCTCTACATACGGAGTGTTCCCTAAATTTACAGCTTTATCTGTAAAAAAATCGTCTTTCTTTCAACTCGAAAGGGAAAAATCCTGTCTTCTGTGCTCTCGACCAGAGCAAAGCGTTACGATATTGGCTCACAATCACAGAAATACGGGCTGAACTGGTCATTTTACACACAAAACACCATCGAGGGGAAATTCCCAAAAGGTCAAATCCAAGCTTAATCGCTCGCAGTTGATTACAGAACTAAACTGAAACGGACAAATTCTGTTCAATGTCTATGAACATGCTTTACTATGCAGATTGAGCTTGTTATCAGTCTTGTGCATGAACGAATGAAGCAATCACAATCGGCTGGACAAGAAAGACCTGAGCAGCCAAATGTCCACTTATTATATTATCATTATATGTCCCTTATATTCATATTTCACCTTTTTAAGAAAAAATAGAACTCTAGATTTAGACACTAAAGACATCAGCCTGCGACTGTCTGACTTGATTTTAGTTGAATTTTAAAGTGATTTTTAGCATGACGTTAGTGTTTCATTTTTATTATGGTTTTCTTTTGTTCATGTTGTTAAATCTATCGTTTTACATCTTTTATTTCTTTATATATTTAATTCATTATTTCATTTTTTAATTATCCTATGCTTTTTTAACGGTTTATTGTTTTTATGTATTCACTACTATTGATTATTATTACTTTTTGGAATATGTTATGCTTTTATTTTTTAACTTCTCAATCCCTGATGTCTGTATTGGCTCAGGTACGTTGTAACGTTGCGGGTCTCCCTCAGTGTACACAGAGTTTAAATAAAGGTTGATTGATTGATTGATTGATTGATTGATTGATTGATTGATAAAGGCCAGAGAAAGAATACGTTTTCAACTGATATTGCTCACAGTCGTCTTCCATGGATATGCTTAGCAGTTTTAACAAAAGTTGGAGGTAAAAAAATATGGTCAAATTTGGTCAAATATCAAAGGACTGTGGTTACATTAGTAATCAAACACAAATTCTGGAGTATCTTTTCTCGAAATATATATGTTTCTTAGGTACGCTGTATATTGAGTCCAGCATATCACTGCTGTCGGAACAAAACCTCCAAAATTTTAACTTTACAGGAGAAGGAAAAAACCTACTTTACTTTTAATGTAAGTCAATGGAACCAGAATTTTTCCCAAGTCATTTTGGGCCGTTTCTTTTGGTCCATTCATCATGAAATTTACACACAATATAAAGGCCAACAGGCCTTTTCAAATGATGTCAAAAACTGAAAAACACCGAAAATGAAGACAGGAGGTTTTGTTCTGCAGTGATATTGCATTTGAATTTGAACTTATTCAGCTGTTTCTCTTCATAACTGCAAATGTTCTGGATATTTTCAATCTCACAATCACTTTCTTGCTTCCGAACAGTTTTCCAAAGTGTCGCTGTGGATTACGATCACATTTTGGGCCTGTCTGATTGATTTTTCCTGATTTTTCATGATGATGGCGCTGACATCTCTTTGGTCTTCATGTTTAAAGATAAACAGAAACCAGAGGCAAATGTCAAAAAAAATCATTCAGTAAAAATGAAAAATTCAATTCTGAACACATTCTGAGTGTACACACAATTCCCCTGCTCTACATACGGAGTGTTCCCTAAATTTACAGCTTTATCTGTAAAAAAATCGTCTTTCTTTCAACTCGAAAGGGAAAAATCCTGTCTTCTGTGCTCTCGACCAGAGCAAAGCGTTACGATATTGGCTCACAATCACAGAAATATGGGCTGAACTGGTCATTTTACACACAAAACACCATCGAGGGGAAAATCCCAAAAGGTCAAATCCAAGCTTAATCGCTCGCAGTTGATTACAGAACTAAACTGAAACGGACAAATTCTGTTCAATGTCTATGAACATGCTTTACTATGCAGATTGAGCTTGTTATCAGTCTTGTGCATGAACAAATGAAGCAATCACAATTGGCTGGACAAGAAAGACCTGAGCAGCCACGTGTCCAATTACTTATGGTTCATGAAATACAGACTGCGCTTAAAGGGGCTGTAATCTCCTTTTTTTTCCTACATCACTCTTTTTATATTAACGTGCATCAAAATGTAATCAAGTTTTGACTTTTTCTGTAAAGGTATTATTTACATAGGTGGATTTTGTTGTTGTTGTTGTTTTTAGGGGGTGGCATGCACAGTGGCGTGGTGGGTGGCGCTGTCATCTCACAGCAAGGAGGGCCTGGGTTTGATTCCCTGGCCGGGCATCCAGGATCCTCTCTGTGTGGAGTTTGCATGTTCTCCCCATGTCTGCGTGGGTTTCCTCCAGGTTCTCCGGGTTCCTCCCACAGTGCCAAGACATGCAGTCAGGCTGCTTGGACGTGCTAAATTGCCCATTGGTGTGAGTGAATGTGGCTGTCTGACTGCCATGTGATGGACTGGTGACCTGTCCAGGGTGTATCCTGCCTTTCGCCAGATGACCGCTGGGATAGGCTCCAGCACCCCCCGCGAAGGTGTGTGTGTCTTGCTTTTAAGACAACAGAGATATGATACACCCAGTTCTATAGAAATATCCAGCAAATCAAAGCACTTTAACCTCATAGTCATCTTTTCATGTCGAGCCCAGTGTTCTCGAGTAGACCTGTAGACAGTAAACACAGTGTCACTGTCCAGTTACTTATGGACTGTATTGTATTTTCAGAGCAGCAGAACAAGCAGCTGAGTCTGACAAATCAAACGCTCTTCTGGATGGAGAGCAGAGTGTTCTCTTCAGCTCAGCTCCCGCCGGCGCAGCTTTACCTCTTCATACAGAGAACACAGAGAACACAGAGAACACAGAGAACACAGAGAACACGCATCTGATACCACGGTGAGCGCCACCAAACACGGCTCTACCCTTTCAAACCTCTCTCTCTCTCTCTCTCTCTCAGCATCACTATCACACAGATGACTTTAGTGCTTTACCAGTGTTGATTCTGCAGACACACACTCTCAGAAATAAATGGTTCTTGACTTGTACACACAGTTTTAGGAAAATTCTAAAGGGTATAGAACCTTTACATCATATGGAGGTTCTTCAAACGTTAAAAAGGTTCTTCTTACAGAAAAAAAGTCTCTACTTTACAAAACCTCCTTTATAAACGTTTTATGAATGGAAAATTTGCTCATTAATAGATATTAATGAATGCATAAACACCTTTAAAATAATGAATAATAGCAATAATATCATTAATAACAGTTATAAAATGGAAATAAAGAGGTCACCGTGACCTGTTATGTCTTGTGAATACGCCATGAAAATGACAGACGCAACACGAAAGTGATGGAGAAGACAAAGCAAGATAAGCAACCAGCTTCGTCTGGGGTTTCACAGTAAAGGTGAAGGTGGGCTCACTATTTGGCAAGCAACACATCACTGTCCTTTTATTTACGTGTTATACTGTTTGCTACTGATTTCAAGGTCTTTATGACCTAATTAATAACAATTAATGAACAAATTCTGAGCCATAACCTTCATAAGGGTCCCCAGTAAAGGGGTACCAAAAATGATTATTTATAAAACCATCCAAAGAAAGGTTCTCCAGGGCAGTGGTTCTCAAACCGGTTCTTTTGCTCTGGGTTGCAAGTTAGGTTGGAGCAACAGTCTGGACAGTCTGTTTTGGAGCAAAACTCTGCCATATGGAACCAAAAGTGGTTGTTCTACGGCAGGAGGATGAGAAGGACCTTCAAGAGAGCAGGGTTCCTACACAGTTTGGTGATTTTCCTGTTCAAACACATCTAAACCAAGCTAGGCTTAGTAGGGAAATCACCGGAACCTGCTGGCCCTCAGTTCCCCAGCTCTGTTCTACGGTCAAGAAACTTTTGGCTCCCTTATTGGTTTACTTGAACAAAATGCTTCTCATGGTTAGCGTCACTTTACATATCGAAACCTTCATGTTGACAAAGAGGTTACTTTATAGGAAAGGTAAATTCACACACGCACATCTTCTAAGCTGCTTCTCCTTCTGGATCATGGGGGGGTGCTGGAGCCTATCCCAGCTGTCATTGGGCAAAAGGCAGGATACACCCTGGACAGGTCAGTCAGACAGCCACATTCACTCACACCAAGGGGCAATTTAGCACGTCCAAGCAGCCTGACTGCATGTCTTTGGACTGTGGGAGGAACCCAGAGAACCCGGAGGAAGCCCACGCAGACACGGGGAGAACATGCAGACTCCACAAAGAGAGGACCGCGGTCGCCCGGCCGGGGACTCAAACCCAGGCCCTCTGTGCTGTGAGGCGACAGCGCCACCCACCAATTAGCAATAATATTTTGTGCTGGGGTCCTTTTGGAATATGTTGCCTTGAGGTAACAAGTGACGGGAAGAACTACTGTAGAGCCCTGTTCCTCGAAAATGGTGATTATGTTTATGATTGATATGATTAATGTTACTGGAAAGTGAGGAAAATGAGTTTGTTGCACTGAGGCAACATCGAGCAATAGAGGGTTAATTCTGAGTTACTTCGGACCATTTCTTTTATTGCATTCATCATAAAATGTTCACACAATCTACACGTCAAGTGGTATAAAGAAGTATAAACGGTTTACTTTATATTCCAGAGCAATTAGAGCAATAATACATATATGGGGCAGTCGTGGTCTGGAGGTTAGGGAACCAGCCTCGTGACTGGAAGGTCGCCGGTTCGATCCCCAGTGCTGACAGCACATGACTGAGGTGTCCTTGAGCAAGACACCTAACCCCCAACTGCTCCCCAGGTGCTGCGGATTGGGCTGCCCACTGCTCCAGGCAAGTGTGCTCACTGCCCCCTAGTGTGTGTGTGTGTGTGTGTGTGTGTGTGTGTGTGTGTGTGTGTGTGTGTGTGTGTGTGTGTGTGTGTGTGTGTGTGTGAAGTGTTTCACTTCACGGATGGGTTAAACGCAGAGGTGGAATTCCCCGTTTTGTGGGATTAATTAGGGTTTCTTCATCTTAATATACAAAAACAGGATCCATGGCAACCCTATAAGAAGCTGATAGCAGGGTGTAACACTACATCTGTGTTTGCAGGTAGAAAAGGGGATATTTGTTTATTTGTAGTTGATGAGATGTAGTTTTGTAGTTTTGCTGAAAGAAAAACGGATTCATTCCATTTTTTTTGCCGTGTTTCTGTCATTTGTTGATATCAAAATAATTTTAAAAAGTGCAGACTTGATCCCATCAACGCAGAACGTGACCTGAATATAAATACGACTGATTATATAACAATAACAAAACAGCAGCCGTCTCAGGGAAGATATATCAGAACCATACGCACTAAAAATGCACCACACTATTAAAATAGGTGGCTCTTCAAGGGTTCTCTACTGAAGAAAACGGATTCATTTAGAACCAGGGGCTCTATAAAGAACCATTTTATGCTTGCATGTTGAAATGGTTCTTCAGACTGATGGAGAAGGCTTTGTAGATTGTTCTTCGTAGTGTCGAAAAGGGTTCTGTCATTGTTACAACGTCTAGCTTGTCACAACAGGAGACCCCTTTTTGATGCTACATAGAATCCTATTCAGAAAGAACCATATACAACACATTCTCCGTCAATCTGAAGAACCATTTCACCACGGAAAGAGCCATTTAAGCATGCAGTAGTTCTATGGTTCTAAAGAACCCTCTTTTGTGAGAGTGCATGAGTAAATTTATTCCGTCACTGAACAGCATACCAACCGTCATTCCTCTAGCCTGGTTCCGCCTTCAGACTGAAGCCTGGCCTTGGCTTTGGCCTGCAGCGTCAGCGCAGCTCTCAGCCCACTGCCTGCCCGCTCTCTGCCCTGGTCACCTGCTCTGCCTGCACTTACTGGGGCACCTAAAGCGCTAGAGGAGGCCACCTCACTCCCCGGGCAAAACACACGTTAGCGTGACAGCAGTGTCACTCCGATATGCAGCTGCGCTGTTCGCAGAGGGAGGCTGGACCAATGAGCGCAGCCCGGCAGAACAGAGGCGGAAAGAATGGAATGGAATGAGACAGAACGTTCAGAGGAACTCAGAAGAACGGGAAAAAAAAGGAATTTCTTCTTACATACATGCAGTGTTTTTCTCCGAAGACTCTGAATTTTAGACTTTCACCACTACAGCTGAAAGAAGGCTGCCCATAATGTGCCCCACTGAAGTGAGCACACTAGTGGTTGGTTAGTGTAGTGGGTAACACCTCTGCCTTCTACACTGTAGACTGGGGCTCAATACCCTCTTGGACAAGCCCCCTATACTATACCAATAAGAGTCCTTGGGCAAGACTCCTAACACTACCTCGGCCAACCTGTGTAAACTGATCAAACTGTAAGTTGCTATGGAGAAGAGCGTCAGCCAAATGCCGTAAATGTAAAAATTTCCAAAGTGAATGATATTAAAAGATGAAAAATTCCAAAGTAACATTACTTTGTCAGTTTCAAGTAGCAATTGGCGCCGGCCATGCGACACAATGCATTCCAATCTATTGATAATATAGAGCCATTCAATACCAGCTCATGTTCTTCTGTGGAGTCCATTGAACTCAATAACAAGCTGACAAAGGGAATTTTGCTTCACGGGATTATGTGCGAATCTTTTTGTTTAACATTCAAGAATGTGCCGTTTGTCATTTCATTTGGAACGAGAGAGTCTTTGAACGTTGACTTAAGAGAAGGAAAAAAAATCAATTAACCACTCAAAGGACAACAACAAAGAGTCTTGTGACAGAGTGGAGTGACATATGCTTAATCTTGCTGTTTTAAGTGCGTGTGATGTTGGATTCTGGAGGCGCGGAATCAAAGACAGCCTTTCAACATTCGCTCTTCATCTCAAAGTGAGCGTCACTCTCCGCTCTGACACGCAGAATGGAGCGACATGGAAGGGAATGATATTAAAAGACAATCCGCCTCATACCGAAAGCAGCTCGGCTCGTTTCTGACTGTACGCACTTGTCCCGTTATGGTTTAGCTTTGTTAAAGCTGACCTTATGTCCAAAACATAAGCCTTTAATTTACAGTAGAGGAGGGGAAACTCATCCCACCAGAATTGGACGACTGTTTCTTCGAAAGCCAGCAGCTTTCAGCACAAACGAGACGTGGCTCATCAGGCTATAAGCGCGCGGAAAGTGAACTTCTCACCTGCCAGACTTCATGACAATTTGGATTGTTTTTGCTTTCTATATACTGAATATTTGTTTCTTTATTTAGGGATGGGAAGACAACTTGAATCAAACACTCTTCCTTGTGTAATGCACTGGCCAATGTGTGTTGTAATGATATACCATGGTAAAAAGTGACAGCCGTCAGTTTCATCAAATATGAACAATTCTGATAACCATTTTTCTAAAAAGTCATGGTGGAATTATATGGCCTATTTCTCCTTTACGTGGGGATGGGAAGTTAACTTGAATCAAATACTGTAAATACATTTACATTAACATCATTTAGCAGACGCTCTGATCCAGAGCGACTTACAAGAAGTGCTTTGTTTATCTAGAGAAAGTCTCTTTGCTAGTTACCAGTAGGTTAGAGAGAAAGACGGTCCTGAGCTCAGATACTGATAGAAACACAGTCACTGTAGATACAGAGAGAAAAGGAGCTGAGCTGAACACAGAGCAGTGCAATACAATACACTACAATACACTACAATCCACTACAACACACTACAATACAATCCACTACAATACAACACACTACAATACAACACACTACACTACAATACAATACACTACAATACAATACACTACACTACAATACACTACAATCCACTACAACACACTACAATACAATCCACTACAATACAATACACTACAATACAATACACTACACTACAATACACTACAATCCACTACAATCCACTACAATACAATACACTACAATACACTACACTACACTACAATACACTACACTACAATACACTAAACTACACTTCAATACATTACAATACACTATACTATAAAACACTACAATACACTACATAAGTGCAGTACAATACATGCCAATCAATACTTCAGAGCTCATTGAAGTGCTGTGTATAGAGTCTTCAGTCTGCGTTTGAAGACCGCGAGAGACTCTGCTGTTCGGACAGCCAGTGGGAGTTCATTCCCCCACCTGGGCTCCAGTACGGAGAACATCCTCGACGCTGGTCTTCCACGCACCTTGAAGGATGGCGGGTCAAGCTGAGCTGCACTCGAAGCTCGCAGGGCTCGTGGTTCATTTCCAGATTTCACCACTGCCAACAAGTAGGTAGGGGCTGGTCCATTTTTGGCTTTGTAGGCCGGCATTAGGGTTTAAATCTGATGCAGCTTTTTTCAGACATTCTCAGTATATTTTACCAACAATGTCATTTTTAACAACAACCTGTCAATAAAACATTATAATTCATGATTTTGGTCACTGATATAATGAATTTTTCACACTTAAGAGTTGTTTTGAACTTGTGTGAAGGCCGTACTCCATCCTGGCTCTCACTGTGAGTTTTTATATGCTGAAGACACAATGATGCTTTATCACGGCCATCAAGAGAGAGAGTAAAACAGGAAAGGTGTGATTTGGCAACAGAATTCAGTCACCCAAAAATAGTTGTGATGAAAAAGCATCACTTTCATGGTGCAAAATTAAGAGGGTGAATCTCAAGCCAGTCGATTTCTGTGAAAATTCACCAATGATGTTGCTATGGGAACAAGCGAAGGTGACCAAAAGCACATTCTACCAAACCTATTTAGCCATAAACATGTTGTGTTTGGTCTCTACAAGTAAATATCTTTCCTTTTGCTTTTTGCACCAAATCCGCAGCAAAAATGAACATTTCTTCATTATAGTTAATATTTGATGAAGTACATAAAAAATAAAAAAAAAACATAAAGGAAAAATATAAAAAGTAAACATTTTCATTTGGTACTTCAGGCACCCCGAGAGCTCATTTGTGGAGATCTTTAAGAGATGTACTTCAAGCAACTCATTAAATGGAAAAATGGAAATATTTCCTAAAACATTGGGAACGCATTGGTTTGTGCGTCATTAGTAAAGAGAAGCCACACAGAAAAGATTTCAGGCTCCTTTTAATGGCTTAGTTTGAACGTTCTTCCATGTACAGGGGTATAATTAAAAACACACTTGACCCAGACGGGGCTGTTGTTGCTCAGGAGGCCAAGCAAGACCTAATAGAAGACATTCACCTGCATAAGAGCCACTACAGCCGGGGTCTGGAGTGAATACTGAATCCGATTATTTGGAAGCTTTGGATGAATTTGCTCCTCTGCCCTCTGACATCTTAATTGATGAAGACGTTTGTCAACAAAAGGTCAAAATAACTTGCTCCTTCATGTTTGCCGTAACCAAAGTTGGGCCGAACAGTGGAAAAAAAAAACTTTGAAAACTTTCAACATTAAAAAAAACAAGTGCATGTCATAAAACATGAGCTCTTCAGGTAAAAGAGATGCTCAACTGGTATGAAATGGAGTTGGAAAGCACTTATGAAAATGGGTCAAAAATATTTTGAACAGTCCTCCCTACCTTTCCAGTACTGGTGGCAGTTAAACTGATGGTAAATAGTGTTCGTTTGGTGAAAAATAACATTTACACAATTTTTCCCTCACCACAAATGTACTGTTATCTCTAATAATAGACAAAAGCATGTTGAATTTTGCCTGTAATGTAATAAGTAAAGGAAGTTTTCAGCCCTCCAGTTGGCATCATGAAAACTACATGCGGGTCCAAAGGGGTGGTCTCGGATATCTGTGGGCACCACTCAAATTCGACTGGCCAGCCCAGAACTGGTCTCTTTTAAATTGGAATTTGCCAGTCAAACACAAACGCCACTCCACCCACACGTACACAGAACGTTTGACTTGTGAACCCAAAGGTGGCTCAATTGAAGTTCACCTGACATGAAAACAGCTGAGAAAACAAAAAGAGATTTGAGCAATTTAATGCAGTGGTGTCCAATTTTGTCAATAGGTCAGACTGTTTGACTGAGACCACCTGAGTAAACCAGTAGAATCAGGTGTGCTCCAGTTTCACGCTGAGCCTTTGAGGATAAGATTGGTTTAATCTGTCCCAGGGGTGTACCAGGGGTGAGCACAGGCCTATCCAATCAAATGGGAAATATTTTGTTTAAATATATTTCAATTTAAAACATTGTCATCAGTTTTCTCTGAATGTGGTACATACAATGCTCTTATACTACAAAGCTGAAAAGCTGACTCAGAACATCTAACCTTATCTCGGGATACAATGATCAAAGGTATACAATGATCAACAGTCATCAAAGGTAAGACATAAGTGGCACATAAAAATGTTTCATGCTGTGGCAGTATGCTTTAGCCTAGGAGGACTAGGGGTAGGTTTTTGACTGTGCTGTGTTTTTCGTAAAAAAAAAAAAAAAACGTAGAATACAGGCTTCACTAAATGTGCTGGAAGCACAGCCTGAAGGCAAAATCTGTCTGTCCTTTTGTCTGTTTTTATAGAAAACAGTACGGCAAGCAGGGTCAGAAACCACATTAAAAGCTTGATGCTGTTTGAGGCAAAGTGTCCGAGGATTTAGCAAAGCAGTTTGATCAATTCCGCTTGCTGAGGCTATGAGCTTCCGTTAGTTCTTAGCTACATTAGCCTTGTTGCTCCAGTGCGGAACTAAAGAAGCAAATTTCTGACACCATGTCCTGGCTAACTGACCGCAGTCGGGGTAAGAGGATGAACTAGGCACACTTGTTCATTGAACTATCACTTTAACCCTCTTAATTGGGCAGTAGTTATGAAAAATAGCTGAACGGTTGCAACCTGGTCTGGTTATAATTCATATAATCAACTCTTATGTGTTTATTTGTTTGTTTATTTACGTCTCCCTCACAAACAGCTCTCCGCGTTTTCCCATCAGCCCCCGTTTTCGTGCTACC
The DNA here is from genome assembly GCF_015220715.1 of Pygocentrus nattereri. Classification (NCBI taxonomy): domain Eukaryota; kingdom Metazoa; phylum Chordata; class Actinopteri; order Characiformes; family Serrasalmidae; genus Pygocentrus; species Pygocentrus nattereri. Next base: position 30,921,851 of record NC_051234.1, on the reverse strand, counting down.
TGGCGGCCGGCGATGGGATCTGAACCCCGGCGTGGCTGTGAAATAGGATCCGATCAAAACACTCTTTAAAACGGCTCAACAACTCCACACTCCAAATCTCTCCCGCTTATCTGAGTCACGCTGCCTGCTCCCGCTTCACCTTCATTCCCGTTTCCTACACCGGGACACTTTGGGGGATATGATTACGGTGCAGCCTGGAAGCAGCTAAATTCGCTACAGCTTGAGACACTGCATGTACATTGTAGGGAATCTCTGCTTTCCTTTTCCTAAAGACACAGCAACACAGCGAATCGATGCCCAGCTTACCCTGTTCACCGTTCCTCAGAGCGATTTGTCTAATTGCTCTTCTGATGACGATTTCAGCCACTTTAATGGCCTTTAATTGCAAAAACACTTAAATTATGGCATCAGCGCTGTGCCTGACACAAAGTCAATCCTGTTTTGCGATTCGTTCTGAAATTGAGCTGCAGCTGCTGTAATTCATCAGCATACATAATATTCAAAACATCTGAAGCATGATTTTAGATGTGAAAATGACAGACGGTCAATGACAATGCACGTTTCTATTGATTCACTAACAATATTCGCATGTAGATCTTACATGTACACAGACAGACACACATTACACACCCCTACATACAGCACTGCGCAAAACGTAGACACCTGAGAGGATTATATTAAAAAATAATCAGGGCAAAAATAAACACTAAAAAATAACATTCTTACAATAAGCAGCAACTTTGTGTGTTTGCTGAAAATATCATCCAAAACTCATTTGACTCATCAACACTTTAAATAATCATTTAAGTCAGGTCAGTTGGTGAAATCTTACTCCTATCTAGTTTAGTAGATTGTAATTTGATTCTGACCACCTCCTCGTTTCTATGCTCACTGTCCACTTTATCAGCTCCACTTACTGTATAGCTGCACTCTGTAGTTCTACAGTTACAGACTGTAGTCCATCTGTTTCTCTGATACTCTGTTACCCTGTTCTTCAGTGGTCAGGACCCCCATGGACCCTCACAGAGCAGGTACTGTTTGGGTGGTGGGTCATTCTCAGCACTGCAGTAACACTGATGTGGTGGTGGTGTGTTAGTGTGTGTTGTGCTGGTCTGAGTGGATCAGACACAGCAGTGCTGCTGGAGTCTTTAATCACCTTAGTGTAGCTGCTGGACTGAGAACAGCCCACCAACCAAAAATATCCAGCCAGCAGCGTCCTGTGACCACTGATGAAGGACCAGAGGATGACCAACACAAACTGTGCAGCAGCAGATGAGCTGTCGTCTCTGACTTTACATCTACAAGGTGGACCGACAAGGTAGGAATGTCTAATAGAGTGGACAGTGAGTGGACACAGTGTTTAAATACTCCAGCAGCACTGCTGTGTCTGATCCACTCAGACCAGCACACCACACACTAACACACCACCACCTCGTCAGTGTCACTGCAGTGCTGAGAATGACCCACCACCCAAATAGTACCTGGTCTGTGAGGGTCCATGGGGGTCCTGACCACCAAAGAACAGGGTAAAAGGGGGCTAATAATAATTAGAGTGTGGATTGCAGCAATTTTGTCAATTAACTTGCAAAATTCTTCTGCAATCCTCAATGAAAGTTCTGAAAAGAAAGAATTAACAAATAATTTTAAAAACTTCTCCTTGTTTTGACTTTTTTTTACCCCCTACTACACCCCCTCTCCCTCCTTAAGAGGAACCCAGGGGCCCACAGAGCTGCCAGGGAGCCGCTGAGAGATTACCCACAATCACAATGATAGCAGGCCTGTGTGAGCCAGAAGAGAGAGAGAGAGAGAGAGAGAGAGAGAGAAGGAGAGAGACAGAGATGGACCCATGTAGGGCTAACTGCCCTCTTACGGATCCAGCTCCGTAATGGCAGAGCGCACAATATCCGACTGCAGAGTGGGAATCCATCAAAACATATTGATCCCCAAACATTGGAATTGGCTGTGGCAAGAGCAGAGAGAGCACCGTGGCTGAAAAAGTGTTTGTTTTGGCGCTGCCGTCTTGACAGGGTTCATATTTTAGAGCAAGGCTCTGGCGAGGGGTAGTGGGACAGCGCAAGATATGGCGCTAGATAACTTTCATACTTCTTCCTCTTATTGCATGTGTTCCCAAGTGTTCCACATTCAGCTAATCAGGACCGTCTCGTGTTGACATTGTGGTCTTGAACTGGAACCCCAGGCTTCTTAGAGAAAACAGACTCATTTCTTTACAGTGGTGGTGGTGGGAACCAGGGGTCACCATGGCTACAACACAGATATAGTTATTTTATTTACCATCCAAATCACCAGAGAACCACATCTTCTAAGCTTTATAGGGAATGGTGTTGGCAAAATATGGTTTAGACCACAACTTTGTCTCAAAACTATACATCTCAAGCATCAGGCAGTGTATTCAGAACCACTTGTGGAAGAACTTCTAAACTGAATTGAATTCAAACCCATTTGCACACAGAGGAATTAGACCTCCGCATTTAACCCACCCATGCAGTGAAACTTCACATACACTCTAGTGAACACACCCACACTAGGGGGCAGTGGGCACACTTGCTCCGAGCGGTGGGCAGCCCTATCCACAGCACCTGTGGAGCAGTTGGGGGTTAGGTGTCTTGCTCAAGGGCACTTCAGTCACGAACCGTCAGCCGAGGGGATCAAACCAGCGACCTTCCGGTCAGAGAGCTCGTTCCATAACCTCTAACCCACGACTGCCCCCAGTTTAAAAGCACTAAACTCTTTAATCGTCTGGTTCCTATCACCACCACTGTAAACAATTCTGATTCTAGAATAAATGTGTCCAGAACGAAGTGGCTCACATCAAAACACTCTGAACCACTTTATTCCCTTATCTTAGGCTTACTTCCGTATAATCTTGAGGAAATTTTGGAAAAATCTGTGAAATTCCCCTTTAAGGTATAGAAGTCACATGATGATGGCAAAGCTGGTGGTTCACTGCCGTTCCACTCAGTGTTTTTCCGGGCAGTCCACCGGTGTTTAAGCAGAGTATTTGGACAAAATTCCGAGTACTATCGCTCATTTTCCACTCACAGTCCAGTTCGCTTATTTTTCCTTCCTTCCTTTCTTTAGTTTCACTTTGTAAATCAGTTAAGTAAATAATTTTAATCCCGCTCAGCGTTTTCTCTAAAATCGTTTCATATTAGGTCATTATTGTTATGTTATGTATTAGGTCATATATTGTTGTGAGCTTCATTTAAGATTATTTCACTTATTTCTAGACATTTTTTCCCTTGTTTTAAGTCCATTTTACTAAGTAACCTTATCTCACTATATTGGCAGATAATTTTGCCTGTTTTAAGAAATTTGCTTGAAACCAGCAAAGTTACCTACCACTATAATGAGATATTTTTTACTGATAAAATTACTTAAAACAGGTAAAAATGTCTGGAAATAATAATCTCAATCAGTAATAAAAATCCCATAATTAGTGCCCAGTTGTCTCAGAATAAGAAATATTAGATTTATCAGCTAGAATTAAGATAATTTCATTTGACAAGATACAATTTTGTGCGGTGTAACTTCATGATCTATGGCAGAGAGGAACCCTCTGAGCCTTCTAGGCCTTAGATAAGTTCTACTCTTGCTTCATTTTTAAGTTCTGAATGAGAACGAAAGGGGTGAAAAACCTTCTAATCCTATTAATAATAAGTTGTTTGATTTTGTTTCTATGAAAAGATGATTAGACATCGACCAGGCGCAACATTCTGACCACCTTGTCCACTTTATCAGCTCCACTTACTGTATAGCTGCACTCTGTAGTTCTACAGTTACAGACTGTAGTCCATCTGTTTCTCTGATACTCTGTTACCCTGTTCTTCAGTGGTCAGGACCCCCATGGACCCTCACAGAGCAGGTGCTGTTTGGGTGGTGGATCATTCTCAGCACTGCAGTAACACTGACGTGGTGGTGGTGTGTTAGTGTGTGTTGTGCTGGTAAGAGTGGATCAGACACAGCAGCGCTGCTGGAGTTTTTAAACACTGTGTCCACTCACTGTCCACTCTATTAGACTCTCCTACCTCCTCAGTCCACCTTGTAGATGTAAAGTCAGAGACGACAGCTCATCTGCTGCTGCACAGTTTGTGTTGGTCATCCTCTGGTCCTTCATCAGTGGTCACAGGACGCTGCCCACAGGACGCTGTTGGCTGGATATTTGGTTGGTGGACCATTCTCAGTCCAGCAGAGACACTGAGGTGTCGATACACATCACAAAATCTCCCCAATCAGATGTGATTTTTTATCCTTACGACATAAAATATGATATTTTGCATTATTTTCTGCTTTGCTCTGGACCGAGGGACCCGAACCACAAATCAAACCCTTTATTTACTTGTGAAATCGAAT